>NC_056741.1:134686473-134986473 GCF_019279795.1 Protopterus annectens
GCACAGAGCTAAGCATAGTTCAGCACGTTAAAACTGGACAATCAAGAAAAAGTGCTGGAAAACTGCCCTATTTAAACCACACAGGCAGAAATACAGCCATAACCATTTGGGATTGCTCACAGCAGGACCAAAATGTCTATTGTCGGTGTAAGTGTTAACTTCCGAGCGCAACGTTTGGGCATCCAGACGTCCAGCATCATGGTTGGGCTCCTAGTAAAAAACCACAATGGCAGGCTGCTGCAGGGCCAGTATCAGGGCTCGCAGAACAAAGCGAAGGCCTGGGACCAGCTTGCACTCAATCTCACCAGTGCCACTCGCATACCCTGGACTGGTGAGCAGGTACATTACCACCATAACAACCTGAAGCAGAGGAGGGTGGCACTCTTGGACCAGTGGATCCAAGAAGCCCAAGCGCAGGATGTCCCACCTGTCTGTAAGTATACAGTCTTATGTATCTCTAATTAAATATGGAAAAAGTTCAACTTGTGACTGTCCAGGTGTGATTAATGTGTAATGTCTCCCGATACAGCTGCTGCAGAGAGGTCTCAGAATGTTGAGGCTCATGCCCAGTGACTAGCCTGGCTGCATCGGCAGTATGGTGAGTACAGAATACCCCCTACAATTAGCAGTAAGAAATCAAAATTATAGTAATGGTAGTACTGCCCATATATATAATTGTGCTGTAAAAGTCAGGAATAAATGCCTGTGCCAGGCTGCCAGCATTACACTGGAGTATTCCCAGCTGCTGTGTAATACAGATGTCATTAACAAACAAGGTACAATATGCAGGAGAGGAATATTAGAATATGTATGAGAGTGTCTGAGTGAACCTGCCAAAAACGTGCCATGTCAGGGCTACTGTAACAGTTAGAAATGAAAAGCATTCTCCTGTACAGATCATGCAGGAATAGTAATTGTGCATTTTTGAGTTGTACACAGATATGTATGTCCAAACTAATAAAGGTGATCCCAAACACTAGTGTGTGTCATCTCACTTGTACCTGAAAAATAGAAATGTGTATGTCCTGCAGAATGCATTAACTGAGGTAAACTGAGTTAGCATTGCTTGTCTGCATACTTTAGAATGGGCATGTCAAATAACTGAAAAAAAGCAACAGTACATATTTCTATCATAATGTATTTTACTTGTTTGTCTGCCAGCATTGACTTGTGTTAACCTTTCAATTTCAGCAGTATGTAGCTGTGAATATACTAAAAATGTATAAGGCTAACAGTTGCAGACTTAAAACCTACATTGTGTACTCAGGAATCTAAATTGCAGTATGTAGTTGTAAAAGAGTCAAATGTGCAATCCAGCTAATGCGCACATGTTTCACACAGTGACACCAATGTCTATTGTGTATGCATAATTTGTACTGAAAATGGGAAACAAATAATGCAACATGTCATAATAAAATTACTGTGCACAAAAATATGTGCTAGATAGAAATGTAACAAGCCACACACAACACCTCTCCAGTAGCTCAGTCTGCTAAAGACTAGGCCTTTAGTTCAATTTTGCACACACACACACACACACACCATGGTTTGAATCCAGGGACCACCACTAACATCTCAGTCTGGTTCTATAGTTGTAAACTGCAATCTGAATAGAAAAAGTAATGTACTGCAACACATACATTTTCCATACAGGGCAGACAGGTAAAGAAATTGCAATAGAAATATTAGTATGATATGTATAACTATGAAAGGTGTACAACTGCTGTGTTGATCAGCCACAGTCCTACAAATAGGTGCAAGCTAGACATCCACACTCTGCAGTCTGGCCCAGACAAGCCCCTCAAGTGTCACGCTGTCATGGATAGTTTCCCCAGTCGCCAAGAAACCTACACACAGAGAATGTCACAGTAGATGTATGTGAAAGGCACAACACACACTCCAGGGCATGCAACTAATATGTGAATCTGAAATTTGTGTAGAAACAGCAATGTAATGTGCACACAGTTCATCTGCACAGGGCGCAAAGGTAAAGAAATTGGTATAGAAACAGGTCTTATGTTGGTGTGCTGTAGCAGCCCCATGGCCTAGGCAGAGTGTAAGTGTGATCAGAATGTAGAGTAGTGAATAGTAGTGTACTGAGAAATGTACTTGATAGCAGTTGTCAATTGAATCTGCTCCTTTAAGCCACCACTCAACTGATCCAACCATCACACTGAAACCAACATGGCTAAGTTCCTAAACAAACCTCTAATGTTGGGGACATTGTTCCATTTGGTTTATCATTGTTTAAAATGTGTGCATACTGATATTCCTTGTTGAATAATCATTTTATTGCCAGCCTGACATACCACTAACTGGCATGCTGTTGCAAGCCTGAATGTAATTCCATATATGCATGAGTTCTGTTAGCTATGGCACTGTTATAAGTGCACTGTTTTCGGTAAATGGGAATATCCATGCATGCTATTTTGACTAATGTTGTAATGTCAAAACAAAAAATAAACTTGTAACCAAAAACAAAAACAAAGATAGGAAGCAAGCTGTAGAATTCCAACCAGTTTATTGTTAGTGCTTTTGTTCAGGAAATACATGAACTTCTTCAGACAAAGAAACCCCAAGTATAACACTGGCTCTTTAAATTTCTCAAGTTATATTACTTTATTTTATAATTATCTTATCTTAATTGGCAGTTTTATTTTAACTGAGCACTAACAATAAACTAGTTGAAATTCTACAGCTTGCTGCCTATCTTTGTTTTTGTTAATGTTGTAATGTTTTGTGCATGACTAACCAACAGTCGTTGATAATTTCCACACCATAGCACATACGGGAAGGCAGATCACAGTGGATCCGCCTCTCTCATCCCACCTGGCCAAGTCACTGGGTTCCAGCATGTCTGGTACCCAACCCAGACCTCCATCATCTGCTGGTTCTGGACCACCCTCGGGTGGAATTGCTGCAGGGCATGGGGCTTACCCCCCCCTGCAAATGGGCATGATGAGGATGTTGTCACCCAGGACTAGGTCTGTGGCATGGTGCACTGTGTCCTCCAGATGAAGCTGGATGACTGCCTGTGCTAGGTGGAGGGCAGGCTGGCACAGCTAGAGGGGCAGGCGACCACTCCAGCCTAGTCTCCAGCACAGCCAGCTTCGAGACTGTGAAGGAGTAGTGGTGACTGCCATCGGGTGGGGACATCAGTGCCACTACTACCATCTGGGGGGCTCATGAGCCTCAGATTCCCAACCACCCTCCCCATCAAGGTGTTTACCTTCCATGTGTCATACACCACCCCTGTCTGCTGTCTTGTCTGTCTTGTCTGTCTGGAAATGCAACCTCTCCTACAAAACTTCCCTCACCACTCTTACCTATAATCCTTCCTTAAAATCCCACTCTCAGCTTAAAAAAAAATGGCATCTGTTCCACAAAAAAATCACGTACAATAGACAGCTCTGCATTTTACCAAGAGACATGTAACCTTCACACAATCTAACCCTACCAATCATCCATATTGTATGATGCCCACACATCTCCCTGTAGGGTGTGAGGCTCCAAATTCTAAATTGCCCACATTGGAAGCAGCTGTTGCTGCCAATAAAATGCAGAGCTTTGGTCCTTTCCTAGACCCGCCCTGCACATCCCTACTTGTTTCTCCTCATTTGTCCCCCTGCTTGCTTCAATTTCACCACTTTCCTTTCTAAGATAAACTCACGTAAGTGTTGCTTAGCTCCATGCAAAACCATGCAAACCCGCTTACAACTGCTTTAAAGTGCTTTAATCACTCTGACTCCAACAGCCCCTTTTCTGCCCAGCAACAAAATAATCATCCCTTGCAAGTCTCAAACCCAGGATTCTGCCCACTACTGCCAAAGTGATTTACCACTAAGCCATTTCAGATATAAATCAATTTGTTGTTTTCTCAAACATATCATCCAGCACAGTCATTCAACAGTAGGGGAAATGTATTTATATATGTAGATGTATATATATATATATATATATATATATATATATATATATATATATATATATATATATATATATATATATATATATATATATATATATATATATATATATATATATATATATATATATATATATATATGTATATATATATATATATATATATATATATATATATATATATATATATATATATATATATATATATATATATATGTGTGTGTGTATATATATATATATATATATATAAAAGATGAAAACCCAAAGGAACAGAGAAGACAACAGCAGTAATCCAAACAGCTTCAGTGAAATCCAAACAGCTTCAGTAAAGTCCAAAATTGTTTATTGTGTAAGCGCTTTCGTAATGTTACACATTACTTCATCAGACGACCATAACATCCCCAACTTCAGTTTAAATACTAAATATTCAATGCAATTTACCAATCCCAACTCAGTAATTAATTGGAAGTTTTGGCGGGAATTTACACGATAAACAATTTTGGATTTCACTGAAGCTGTTTGGATTACTGCTGTTGTCTTCTGCCACAGGGTTTTGTTGATATATATATATATATATATATATATATATATATATATATATATATATATATATATATATATATATATATATATATATATATATATATATATATATATAAGTGTGTATTGTGTTTGCACATTGGATCCACACTCTGAACCTCTCTCTGCAAACCATTTGACCAAAAGTATTGTTAATGGGGGTGAAGGGGCCCAAATTAAGTACCTCTTGTAATTATTGATATCATCCCCTCCTCCAAACCTGAACAAATCTGCCTTGCAACACAATAACCAACACTTGCAAGTCTCATACCCAGGACTCTACACAACATAGCCGCAACAAGTTAACAGTAATGCATCTCAGCTGTATAATGTCAGGATGATATCAATAACATATCTTGCAGAACAGTCTGTGTACCATAGGGAATGTACAATGTGGAAGCAGTAAACATTCCAATGATGCATATACACACACACATATACACACATATATATATATATATATATATATATATATATATATATATATATATATATATATATATAGGTCTATATTGCAAGCTCAAAAGCCCTAATAACCGAATACAAAAATGCCGACACATATTCCGCAAACCACGAATACACTGAATGCCCTAAACCGCAAAATTCAAAAGCTCGAACCGTCACACTTGTCCCATCCCACCCCACCCCATCCCACCGCCCGCTACAAACTACCTACCCAAACAAACTAAACAAATACATACATACACCAACCAAAACCCTACTTCTAACCCTACACTACATCTTGCATATACCACCATCTATGCACTTACCTTAACCCGCACCCTAAGCCTAAGGTCCGTAACTATCGCACACTTACCTTATGGAGCTATACCACGGAAGGGCCAACCATGACGATTCGACGTTTCGGATTTTGCACTTCAGGACGATCGATGTTTACGTGGTTCGATGAAGACGTGTCAGAATTTATGTATTTGGGTAAGTGCGTCTTCGAGGATGTAATAGAGAACCATATATATATATATATATATATATATATATATATATATATATATATATATATATAGATAGATAGATATGTATATACACATACATACACATATACACATATTAATACTTATAGATATGTATAAGAAGATATATTTAGAGGGTGCACAGCATATCAAACAGCCAGCATTCCTACAGTTGCCACCTTTTAAAATGGCCAGTGTTTGATTCTTTCATACCAAAGACAATTATTGCATGAAACATATACCTACAGACAAGTCAGAGGATATGACACCACACATTTCTGCATACATATAAATGTTTATTTGTGTACTATTTCAGTTGTATATGCCATTCCATATAGCGGTTAGGTGTTTGAAATACATAATAACTAAGTAATGCAACTCTCAAACAAAACATTTGATACAATAACCTGAAAACATAACATATGTTGCTCTCCACGCTAAGGCCTTCAAGCAGTACAACAGTAAAAATAAACACTTGCCTTGAAGATAAGAACCAATCAACACTTATTAATTACAGATGTAGTTCAGGAGCCTCCAATTACACTCTATACTCAACCCCTATGGGGAAAAGAATTAAGTAGTCATAATGAAAATGCATCTGTTACATAACGATGCTTAACTTACAACATCACTATCACACTGACAAACAGAACTGTCTGTAAGACAGTAAGCACTAGCCCACCACTGTTTCCATGGTGAAATGTATGAAAATGTACAGCCATATACCTTCATGTGTCTTACTACTGATAGCCCTCACGTGTTGTAACAGCCTAGGTTAAAAATGATTCATACCCCTCCTCTCTTAAAATGTCTTACAAAGGCATATAACAGTGTTTTACATACACTGACCTCTGGACTGTACAAGG
This sequence comes from Protopterus annectens, assembly GCF_019279795.1. Taxonomy (NCBI): domain Eukaryota; kingdom Metazoa; phylum Chordata; order Ceratodontiformes; family Protopteridae; genus Protopterus; species Protopterus annectens. Next base: position 134,692,814 of record NC_056741.1, read on the forward strand.
TCTCACACATTTTGTCCAGCTGTAGCCCTCATATATATGGCCCCTACCCCACAATTTGTGTGGGAGTCCACAACATCACTGGAATGATAGCAGGAATCCCAGCACTAAATAATGATAGGCCACTACTTAACCTCTAACTGCATGACATCTGGACAAAGTCTGGTATATAGATGGAGGACAGAGGCTGGAACACAAGGCCATATTTGCAATATTGCTGTTATACACTGTGAAAGTTGCTGGTGTTACAGGATTGTTTGCAACATACCCTTACTCAGGAATATGAAGTCAGAAACACAAATGGATGTTGCCATGAACTGATAGCACTCAACAGAGAGAATGCCACTGATATATCAGAGACAAGACCTGTGTGGTGAACAGACAAAACATAACAGCCAATCCTCTGGCCATCATGTGGATAAGCCCACAGTTAAGAGCTATGCAGACAGACTGCATTCCATTCAAAACTATCATTTACACACAAACCCTGTAAAACTAGCAGTATTCAATGCATATAACAACACTCACACTGTCCGTAGGTATGGAACCTTATACAAATATGTAGTTGGCCTGTGTCTGCAAGTCCTGTTGTAAGAGGTATTGCTATCTGCTGTCTGAAACACTGTTGCCACACACAGAAAGGATGTCTTCCATACAGGAAAGGTAAAGGGACAATGCCCACATGATGTAGTAATTTATAGCAGTGGGTTGCCATGACAGTGGTAATTGGAAGTGCTACACAGCTGTCTGCATACAATTAGCAAGTGGTGAACACTGATTGGTGCAGAGGCCATCATCTGATCATGAGCATGACCTCCAAAATCCATGCTGTAACCTATTCAAAGCAGCTCAATCCCTGTAGTAGAGAGAGAGAGAGAGACTACAAACCAAATTAAAACAAAATTAAATAAAACAAGAGACACATAAAGTGTACATAGAAGAGAGGACAATCCTGCAACAGGTATGTGAAACATATATGCATGTAATTGAATTTAGTACTTAGTCTGTAATAATGGGATAGATGATGTGGAAAGATTTATATGTGCCATCAAGACATGTAATTATGTCCTTCGGAACAACTGCTATGGACATATCATCTGGCACTGTGGGCAGTGGGCATACCTGTTAACTGTGCAGATCAGCACTGAATGACAAGATGTAAGCCATCATAGTGTGTGTTCTGTACCTCAAGACATGTATATTAGTGTGGCAAATAGCTTGAGGTGGAAGTAATGAAGTCATGATAGACACATGAGTTTCAGACCCCACCACCTTCAAGACAGGCATGTTAACGTGAAATGTATCATGCACAAACTTCATAGGTTTGTAATAGGCTTACCTGCAATCTGTCCCTATATATACATATATATATATATATATATATATATATATATATATATATATATATAAATAAAAAACCCCTACTGTTAGGCTGTGCCCACATGTGACACTCTTCTGTTTTATAGCAAGACAGAACAGTGCAGCTGTGGAGGAAGGAGATTTAGAGAGTGTGGACCTGATGTTTGAATGCACTATATATATATATATATATATATATATATATATATATATATATATATATATGTATATACATGTATGTCTACAGACAGACACACACACACACACACACACACACACACACACACACACATATATATATATATATATATATATATATATATATATATATATATATATATATAGGTTACCTTTGAATGATCGACATGCCGAAATGTCGACAATAATATGGCCCAGACCATATCATCGACATTCGGAATATCGAACATTCAAAAAAAAATACACACCTTACAAAATAAAACCACATTGCTAGCAGGGGGCCAAGCTCCCCTGAATCCTCCCCCCATGAGGGGCTCCGCCCCCCACACCCCCCCGTAACTTAAATATACCAACTATGAGATCGCACTACAGTGCAGGAACGGAAATCTCTCCATTCTGCACTATAGTGAGATGCCGGTTCCGCATTGCCAAAATTGCAAATGTCGATCACATGCTCTCAACTATCTGAATGTTGACATTTCAAAGTTTCGACAATGTGAAGGGAACCATATATATATATATATATATATATATATATATATATATATATATATATATATATATATATACATACGCACACATGCATGTCTACATATATATATATATATATATATATATATATATATATATATATATATTATACATTTCCCTGACTGTGCTGCACGATATGTTTGAGAAAACATCACACATATTTATACACACACACACATATATATATATATATATATATATATATATATATATATATATACAGTTTGTAATCGGGTGCGAAATGGACAGTTAAGTCTGATGTGAAATCTATGTTGGGAACACATTGCCCTTGTTTGTGAAGGTGACATTGGTATGTTGGGGAAGGATAGTAGGTATATTTGAAGAGGTAGGTTGGGTTGGAAGACAGACAAGACAGCATACAGGGGTGGTATATGACACATGTGATGGGTAAACACCTTGGATGGGGAGTGGTGTTTGGAAAGTGGAAGCCCATGAGCCCCCAAATGGAAACAGCGGGACCAAGATCAACACACATGGGCAGTCCCAACTGTACCTTCATGGCCCTGAAGGTGGCTGAGCTGGGGGCTGAGCAGGAGGAGCATGCGGATCTTGTAATTCTGCACAGAGAACCTCAAGGTGGTGTAGCAGATCCCCCAAGTCTCTGTGGAGCTCCCTATGCACCAGACCCTGGACCTGACTTCAGGTGACAGGATCCTGTCTATCTGTGCTCCTGGGAGGGGACAAACACCATCCCCTGAGGTGGTTCCACCTGAAGGTATTGCAGGACCAACAGATGAAGAGGTCCTGAGGTGGGTCCCAGATGTGCTCTGGCCTGGTAACATGGCCAGATGAGGTGGGAGAGGTGGTTCTGCTGGGAACAGCCTTCCTAAACATGCTATGGTGTCACAGTTATAGAACATATGTGGGTAGTAATAGTCCACACAATCCAGGATTACGTCTAACAGCATGCATAGATTTCCCCATTAACAAAAAACACCAGATTTGGAGCAGTCACATAGCAAACAGAACACATGCATATATGGAACCATAGAGGCCCTTACAATGGCTTGCAGGTGATATTATTAGCGACAGGCCACCAATGATAGTGTTTCAACATGGAACATGACTAGAAACAAATTGCAATATTTGTTGTACAATACGATATATGTCTCAAGAGTAGGTTTGCTGTAAACATACCCATTGGTTTGTGTGTTCAGATTATTGTTGCAGACATGGTGGGGTGAGATAGAGATGTCAATTAAGAACTATCATATCCTTGCAGTATGAGGTCCTCAGACCTTTTTTTCCACTTTATATCTTTCAGGCACCATGTCTAGAGAGTGGCTTCAAGTTTATTCCCCCCAGGAAAATGATGTGATTATCAACTACCTGGTGCAGCACCCTTAAACCCACTTTGGCCATACAGCCCATGATCTGCAGGAGAGGACTGCTGTGTGGAACAAGCTCACCCACAGGGTAAACAATGTTGGCCTGCAAAACTGCAGTTATGAGCAGGTCCGACATCTCTGCACTGACCTCATCTGCGATGCCGTCAGTGTGCTGCTGCAGTTAGGAGGGACCAGCTAGCCAAAGGGGGGTCATGCCATCTAGGCCCCCCTGACAGTTGCTGAGGAGCTTCTTGCCAGCCTTGGGCCACCTGGCAGCCAGCAAAGTCAAGACCCAGCTGATAGCATTGTGGAGGTGGGTGTTGCCCATATAATGGGCGAGGAGCGGGCTAATGAGGCCACAGGGCACATGAGTAGACCACTGTTGCTTATCCATCTCCATCTGTAAGGTTTCATCATGCATATGTGAGATAAAATATATAGTCTGTTGCTGCAGTGCAGTAATGAACATTTGTGCATAATCTGCAGTATTGTAGGTTTGCACTGTTGATGTAATGAATTGCTGCTCCCACCCTGTACCAATTCCACAGGTGTGGCTACTGACATCATATCTCTCGCACAACTATGTAGGTCCCTCTAGTATACCTCTGGGGCAGCAGCCTGCAGCTGGTGAGTATGGTGTTGTTTACTCAGGTTTGCCAATACACCGGCCATGTTATGGCCATGGTATTTGCCATGCACACATTTGACACACCTACCCATAATGCATGCTGTACATGTTCACTTACTTTTGCTGTTAACTGCACTGCATCACAGTGGTCACCATGGTGGCATATCTCAAGGGTATGTAAGAGTCTTGCAATATAACTAACAACCTGTCATTGCAAGATTTCTGCACAGAGATAAACATAATGGTGGAACAAATGGCCTACAGTAGGAACATGTCTGAAACATCACACTTGTACAGTGCTACAACAGTGTATATACCATTATTACAATGGCAACTGCTACAGATCTACACAACAGCATATCACAATACCACATTCCACAACCCTTACAACCTGTAATGTGATCCTAACATGAGCAATGAAAGTGTAATATGGAATCCTATGTTAGGACAGCAAATATGGGGAATACATACCTTAACAAACACTGGACGCATATGTGTGCACACACTCCAAATAACATATTGTGGAAACAGCTTTTGAGGTAGTGACAGCATTAATTCTTCATGAGTATGCACCTTCCATCAAGTACAAGTCCTCAATGTCACACCATGAAATGGTCTGCTGTCCAAGATGTATGTCCATCACATTTGCCTACTCACCTGCAACAGAGGCTGCCATGGCTTGCACACTTCTTACAAGCAATGGAATGGATCCCAGAGTGGGAGATGTAGCCTTACCTCACCATTGCATATACCGTAGCAAACAGTGCAGACAGTCATGTATGTGACAAGGAAGTATGGGACTACATTAATGTAGAAAATAAACAGATGGCCATCCAAGACAGATGATGACACATGTTGCAAACTGTTCATGGAGGCTGCCTAGAAGCATGTTGCAACACTGAGTGAGTTGCAGGAATGTCTAGTAAGTACTAGCTGTGCAGTAACTGTGTCGACAATCACCTGGACTCTGCATAAGTGAGGCCTATGGGTTAGGGTAATCAGATGGGACAGTTGTTCCACAGGAAACATCAGCCAGGGCTCTCTAGAGGTAGCATATGCATAACATTAAAGTCTCCCAAAGGCATGTGCTGCAATGTGTAATGGTGTACCAAGACCAAATTCAAAACCTACAGACAGTATCAATTAAGATACATGTGCTGCACAAGCAACACCTCACTCCACCTCAGGCCCACCATCCCCATCTGTACCTTGCTGGTGCCAGTGTACACCTGATGTTTGCTGTTCTTTAGCAAGGACTAGGTTGGTACACATGGTGTTCTGAATTTGGGACACTGCATAATGACAATAGTGTGGCCCATAGTTGTTAAGCATCTGCAAAAAGGCTGAGGATGGGGAGGGGTGTCATCCTGAAACACAACAGTGAACTGAAGCAGACATCCAAAGCTCGCTAAGAATAACTGTATCTGCACACAGTCAATGTCATGAATTGTGGCAGACATAACTCTGACTCCACAGCAATAGTGAAGGCACTGTGTGACCTCCAAGGTCTGATCACATGAGCTGACCTTGCAATCTGGCAGAGATGGGGGACATTTGTAGGACAGAGTGACCAAATACTGGCAAGTGCAGATGAGTCATGCCAGTATACCCCTTCCAGGAACAGTGACTGCTTTGGTACACTTAACATTTGATGCAACAAGCCATCATGGTAAGGGTGTACACAGTTATGCACCCACATATTGTATGCATCTCAATCAACATCTGCACAACAAATGCATTTGTTTGATACTGCATTTGATTGCACAGGTCATATGTCACATATCAGGTTTGTGTAATGTTAACATATGCAGTATTGTGGCCCCATGGCACATCAGGGAAGAGGGTGCCATGCCAATAAGGGCGTGTACACTCCTCATTGCCACAGTAAGCTTTGAAGGTTGTCAGTGTAATTGTACATTATTGCTCATACATGTACCACTGATGATGAGATCTGCAGATCAGATATCAGGCATTCACTATTGACATCTGTCCTCATATCATTTCCAGTAAGTGTCAGAGAAGCACATAGAGGATGTGAGCAGTAGAGCAAACATAACTGACACAGATATACACATTCAGCAATGGTGTGTACACCTGTGATGTATGATGCACAGTACATGCTAGGGTGCTGAACAGGTGTACATCAATACTGTGTACATGGGTGCAGTGTGTTCGAGGGGAAGGGGCATCACCTACTAACACAACTCATGCATTATAGAGATGTATAATGTTGGTAACAGGGATTGACTTTAGCTGCAGTGCATGCTGTTGAGTGCCATATGTCCTGCATGTTGACAGATGGGTAATGAGAGGTGTGTGTCTAATATCTTTGTGCAACCTCACCTGTAAGTGTGTGTGTGTGTGTGTGTGTGTGTGTGTGTGTGTGTGTGTGTGTGTGTGTATGTGTGCAGTTAAGCAATAACGTACAGGTCTTAAAGTGCATTTCTTGTTTTCCCCTCACAGGTGGCAAGGTGGGTCGGGGTCCCTCCTGCAGGCAAACTGATGTTAGTGTCCATACAGACTCTGACAATGATGATAGGTATGGTCAGGCACAGGCAGGGTTGTTAGGGGCTGAAGCTGTGCCATCGGTTGACATCCCACTATTGTCCACCCCATCCCCGCACACAGTCACATTGCCTATACACACCCCATCACCAGTGACCATAGATGAGGGACAATTGGTGGGTGGTGGCATGGGACAGAACAGTATGGTGACTATGGCAAGTGTGTCTGGACACAGCAGCCATATCCAGATGCCTGTGAGGTACCACACAGGCAGATGTACAGGGGTGTTCGTAGGATGGCTGCTGGTCATCATGCCCTTGGTAGAAGTGCCACAGCTGGTGTCACCAGATGCATGTTTCAGGCCATCTTGGAGGCACAAGCATGTATGAAACATTTTACCAGAGAGGGTCTGAGGCTCCATAGGGCTACTCATTCTGCTGTTATTGACAACATCAGTGATCTTGCAGGTGCCCACTGTTATTTGCAGAGGTCCTGGATAGATGGTTGGTTGAGATGGTGGAAATCCTCAACCGTGCAATATCTGTGCTTGAGCATATGGTGGGAGTAGTGTGACAGCCACGTGGATGTAGGTCACCAACAGGTGGAGGTCGATGTGAACATGCAGCAAGTTCGAGCAGCTCTCGTACTGGCAATACCTGCACCAGCAGTGCAGGGGGGGGGGGTGCTGCCCACATCACAACATATCAGGCCACGTGCATGTGGCCCTGGCTGGTCCAAGAGTGACCCAGATCCAATGGACATATGTCATCATTAGGGGAAGAGTACCATATCTGGCCTTCTACCTGGTACTGCCCGTGGAACCCCTGGTAGGCATAGTTCTCATGTCCGTGGCCAGAGATGGTGAACTTAGCACCCTGCCAGGTGCAGTCTGCAGCTGTCCAACAAACCCCTGTATAGGGCAGCCACATGGAAAAACTGTGTGCACAGATACACACATACATCACCAACATAGCTAGGCCAACCCCATACCTACACAGACCACATCTACACAGCCCAATTAATAATGTAACCTCCTAAATCACACACATAATGTCAACCAAACAGCTCAGCCTAGGTCTCTGGCAAACCCACAACACACCCTGTGCATATGATAATACCTGTGCAACATCCCTGTCATCCATAACATCAATGCAGGGACAGAGTAATATGGTTCTGATGCACAGGGTGACTGTACTAAGGTGTACTAGTGTAATGCTGTGTAACATGTTTTCAGCACTAAAGTTTAATGCTTACATATCAGGATGTGTAGCTGTCCAGCCATGATGCATTATAGCTGTTATTAACACTGACTGAGTGTGGTCTCCATAATGTATTCTGTTTGTGTTGTAGGTGTCTATGTGTCAGCAGGATGTTGATCTTCTGTTGTTTCCTACAAGGTGTATGGTGCTGTGGTGACACCTTGACTGTGCCATATCCTGGGTACAGCTGAACAAAAGTCACAAGTCTGTATAACAGTTACTATATGTGCCACATGCCATATAGGTCTGAGGAGTGTATACAGGTGAGTGCATGGTGGCTGATGTTAGCAGCCCTTCTACAGTGGACAATGGTAAGTGTACTGGGTGGTACACACCACATGTTTGTGTATAACACACACACACACACACACACACACACACACACACACACACACACACACACACACAGAGGCTTTGGTGTTGATGCAATACACAGAGAATACTGTACACATGGATGTATGTACTTTTGCAGGGAACCCATTTTAGCCTATGTAATTCCACCAAAACAGAATAGGCACAACATCACATTGGGAAATAATCAGTCTGCTTGTTTAATGTCATTGATGATGGTACCGGCAGGGTATATGTCCCCTTCCCCAATTTAGTGCAACCCTCGACTTGGTAAACATAGGTGTGCTGGTGTGGGTGGTACAGCCGTACCCTTTGGAGGGTGTGGGGAGGTGTAGAACTGCAGACAGTGTGACTTGACAACTACTTAACCTGTTAACATAAACTGTACAGTATTACAGCCAACTATACGGAGGGATACACACAACAATAACTGCAATGATGGTGGCTGTGTCCACAAGCTCCATACCCAGCTATATATAACAACCCCAGTATTGCTGTACAGCTATACAGTGGGGAAGAGGGCATTTACACATCTACTACTAGTTCTGATGGAATGAATTTCCACAAGATGATACCTCTGAAATGTTAGCATTTGCCAGTCACTTCTCAGACAGATGACCTCCTCGGACATGTATTTTCTGCAAACTGAGGTAGATCCCTTCACATACACACACACACACACACACACACACACACACACACACACACACACACACACACACTGTTACTTGGCAACACTGGGAATAGAACTCCTACCTAGGTATGTAGTGCTACTAATGTGTGTGTCCTTAATTGCACACACCACACAACTTTTAGGATGAGGTGTGCTTCAGGTTACTTGTTAAGTGAATAACATCACCAGGCCTTGTACAGTATGGTAATGGGGGATGTACTGGTTGTTTATGAACAATACATAGTGTGACATACTGTCATACACACATGGACAAACATAACAGTCATACACACATCTGATAGACCTGGGTTTATCAGTGCTAACTACCTTGTCAGTGAGTCAATTCTGTTACAGATAAGTTGTACATAGCACATGCATCATTGGGCTAGATAGTGTAATCAGTTACCTGTATGGTTGATGGTGACAGTGGTCCCCATACAGTGGACATTGGGACATGTACTGAGGGTATCATGGTGTAAAGACAGTATACTCAGCACCCACAACCCACATTGGATATTGAACTCATTGAAACCCATGATAATACTATGACATACCCACAATCACACATTGACCAGGACTGCAATACAACCCCTTGTCTATCTCAAGAGTGCTACTACAGGGATATGCATCTATTTCACATGCCACAGGGATAGTAGGGTGATGCTTTGTCATGGCTCTCCTACGGACAGCAACATCACTATCCCTTATACTGTATGGCAAGGTGTATTGTATTAGGAGAATGTGGCCTCAGAATGCTGTATCCTACAAATATACACACTTGCACACATACACACACTTACCAGGACTCAGAGGGTAACCCATGCCTATCTACCCATTTGTACAACAGTGTTGTGCTGGTACTGCAAGCTCCAGGTAGCCCATAGGGTGAAGAGTGTAACAAGGTACATGTAGTGTCCATTACAGCAGCAGCCATATCTAACTATGGCAAAGGGGGTGTAGTGGGTGAGAAGGCCCTCAGGGTATTATCAACTACAGGTTTACAAACACACAGACACTGTTATTCTCAGTAATGCACACTGACACATTTGTTAGTACTGGGGTCCACAGGTGCAAGTGTTCCTAGGTGTGTACCAGGATATTGCCCATGGTGAGATGAGAAGAGTAGGTAATGGGGGTACAGTGGTATAATGCCACCTGCCATTTGTCAGCAGGCCATCTATCAAGTGACGCCATGTGAGTGATCCTCGGGGTGAGAGTTAAATGCAACATCCCTCATCTGGTTGCCTCTTGCAGAGGGCCAGTGAGGTGCTCCAATTGACATGTATACAACATATATTACCTAACAAGGTCAGTGTCTGTCTTGGAGACCTGTACCCAAGCATTTTCTGTTGAGTGTGGTAGTGTAGTTGAGGTATCTATGGCATGTGTTGCATACAGGGTGGGGTTTCCTAACCGTGGCATTCATAACACAGCTGGGCAGACATGTCAGTGTCAGTCAAGCATAGATTGACTGTAAGCAGCCAAGATGGATACCTGACATCTGTACATCCATACAGAGGACAGACAGACATCAGCTAGCCAACTGGTTATGCATTAGGATGAATGTTTTGACAGATAGATGTCTGACACTGATAGGTATGCCATTACTACATGACAGCAGCCCTCAATGACATGTCCTATACACACAGTAGTCTACAGTTAATATCCATATGTCAGATCAATATCCAGTAGCAAATATTTAATGACACACAGCTCACACACCAAGAACACAATAGTCAGGACTTAGAGTCCATCTTTGCATACAGGAGTGTTTGGTTCCAGTACTACAATCTGCAATCTACTCTTACTTGGGAAAGCACTGCTAACAGATTAACGTAATGGTACACTACATGCCAGTGTGACTGCATATAACCTGGGATACTACCCATGTATGAAACACATTCAAACCCACGCAAACCCACTTAAAGCTGCTCAAAACTGCCTTGACCACACTGTATCCAACAGTCCTTGTTCTGCCTAGCAACAAAATATACTGCTCATGAACCCAAGACCCTGAACACTATAGTCAGAGCAGTTAACCACTAAGCCATCACAGTTATGAAGACTTTTGCTGTTTTTTTTCAATATATCTATCAGTACACATATTGAATAGTAGTGAACAACTGCTTTGACTTCTACAATTGTGTAGTTCTTGTTAGTGAAAATATTGTTGACTCAGTATGTTGTTATATCTATATAAACATATCAGATAAATATGGTGGGATACATCTGGGAAGGTAAATACAACACTCGTTTACACATAACAAGGATATGGATATATATATATATATATATATATATATATATATATATATATATATATATATATATATATATATATATATATATATATATATATATATATATATATATATATATATAACATATTTCCATAACATATAGTGGAGTCATACCTCAGCACCAATAGTCACAACCTCTTAGTGCAAGGGAATGTTATGTAAGTATTGCAGGTATAAATGTAGAATGTTGCTGCTGTAACAGGAGTTGTCTTAACAGAAATGTTGTGTGGGAAGTCACATCTGATACTGACATGTACGCCATCAGTTACTGACAGACATCATAAGATCATCATAGTGCAGTACCACACAAATCATAGAAACGATCCTGTGGAATACAGCCGAGATATGACCAATAAATGTGGACAGTCTGACACACTCTGGTCAGTCCAGAGGTATACAAAGAACTTCTTATTGCAAGACGTGTGGACCAAGCCTGATAAAGTGGATGTTTACAGCCATGTAAATGGGGATATGGAATAGATAAGCTCACACAGTTAATGCATTCATACACTCCTGTCTGTCCTGACACATAATAACCAGAGGAGCAGAGGTCACAAGCCCACATAATACCCACTAGTTTATGGCATACATCTGTACAGCATCCCACTGCTTTGTCAGAAATACACAACCGTTATGGTGGCCTGGTAAGAGTACATCTGAAAAATATCTGGACATAACATCACACTGGGTAAATACACTGAGCTGCTAGGCATATCACAAAGCACTGTGAAAACTATAGGCAGACTGCCACAACACTGGCCTGCATTTCTTATGGGGCAATACACATGTACTTGCAAATATAGCAGACTCTACAGGCATGTAACAACATGTAGTAACAGATACCTGTGTGAAAGTGCATACCCACAACCAATCTGAACACAGCCACAATCACATAAGATAAGCGTAATTAATATTACAGTATATGGACTTTGTGAACAACACCATCCTCATATGTGCCACCCACACACTAACGTTACATATACTTGGCCAAACACAGTGTATTCCAATGCCTGACTGTGGTATGGGACGTGTCGGTCTGGCCCTACAAACATGTATGCCAACAGGGTACCATACACTGGAGCCGCATGCAACATCAGACAGAACAAGATCAAGAGCAATGACATCTACCACAGTCTGTACACAGGCCAAGGTACATAGTCACAATACACACTCTGTTAACAATCACCATAAGTATACAGACCTTACTACTGTACACACTACAACAGAATGTCCAGTTTTTCTCCTCAAATATAAGGCCTAATATACATAACATGTCTAGCAGTCTGATATCTGACTGGCTTGTTATCAGGTATGATTTCAATAAATAATGATGTACTGAACATATGCACCTCTTACTGCATGACATATGTACAAAGATTGACAGACTTGTGGGTAGAGGCACAAACACAGGGCCAGTATTGACATGTTGATGTGATAAACCCATACATTTATTGGTGTAACAGGGTTTGTTGTGACATATATCTTCTGAGGGATATGAAGTCAGTAATTCACATGGATGTCACCATGTACTGACTGCAATCCTCAGAGTATGTTACTGCATTTCTAAAGATAGGCAATGTGTAAGTAACACAACACATGCAAGAATCCAAACTCTGGCCAGTCTGCAGATAGCCCTATAGATGTGACTTTCCTCATCCACATAACACTGTCATGCCAGATATTAAATCATGTAGAACAGCCATATCCACACAAACCCTGTTAAACCAACATTACTTCAAATGTAGAAGAGCAGTACTTTCATTCTGTCCCCTTGTCTGGAACATCCCTCTCCTGTTTGTTGGCCTGTCTTCACAGTGTATGTTGTAAGAGGTACATCCAACTACCCTCTGTGATGCTGTTTGTCAAACACCCATATGAAGTTTTGCTCACAGTGAAGGAAAAGGGCCAACACCCACATGAAGTGTTTAGTTATAGGAGTGTGTTTGCATGCAATTGCCTATAGGAATGATATCACAGCTGTTCCACATACAATTAGCAAGTGGGGACTGCAATTCATGCACAGGCCATCAGCTGACCATGAGCATCACTTACAAAATTAAAGCTGCTGCCTAAGCAAAGCAGGTGTACTTTTCCACATCCACAAGAGAGGGAGTGATTGTGAGAGACAGAGACAAAGTAAGAAAGGAAGGGAGTAGGAGAGTAAGAGCCAAGCATGTTTATGTGTGATCCATGGGTGGAGAGTGGTATCTGGGCATTATGATGGTTGCCTGTATTGTGTACTAATCCATACAGTCACATGGTAATTCCACATAGTTGTACACATTTATGGCTGAGGATTGTTGACAACAATCTCTACAATGTTTGGAAAATGTTGGCTTTGTAATGTTGACAATGGGACATGTAGCTCCTCAATATAATGATGTAGAAAAACCCACACTGCAATGGACGCTGTCATTACACAATCACCCCAACACTCACACAGGACACTGATAACACACACTTACCTGTACTGAGTTTCAAACTCCTACCTGACTATGTATTGCTATTACATTGTTATGCAGTTCATGCACCAGTCATGGAGCTTACATGTTGGAGAGTTGTCCAAAGGTATCTTTGAAGAAGAGTAACATCAGCAACAGTGATAAAGGAGGGATAAGGGAAGTGTAGTACATGTGACTGTCCACAAAAGCAAGTGTCAAGGAAGACACACCCACACACTCTCAGGGAATCACACACATTATCACAGTTGGCAGGGTCAGGATTAGAATTCCTAACTAACTAGTTTGGTACGCTACAGTATTATGCAGGTATTGCATGCACCACAGAGGTTATCAGGCTGATATATGGCCAAAAGACTTTTTCAAGGTGACTGACATCAGCAGGCATGCTACAGTAGGGCAATGGGAGGTATAGTGAGTGTGAATAGCTTCAAAATCATTAATCTCCACATACATATACACACACACACACACACACACACACACACACACACACACACACACTTGCCAGTACTGATGTGCATGGGTTCATTGCTTCACAGGTGTGCAGTAGTTGACTGTGCCAAAAGGCTGTATAAGGCTAGGCAAAGGGAATACCTTGGCATCAGGCCACATGACAATGGTCTCCAGTGTGGCTCAGGGGTGTAGTCCTTGGATTGACCCACACATGTGGGTATTGTATTCACCATCCACTCATCTGGGTTACTATTGTGGGTGGTCAGTGCTGTGCAATGCTTGCCATGTATGTGATCTATATTCCATAACATGGACAGTGTCTGGGTTGTGTACATGTCCCACATGCATGTTCTGTGATGTGTGGAAGTGTACTTGGGGTCTCTGAGGCATGTTGTGTGGACAGATTATCATCTTATGTGGCATTCCTGACCTCATGTGGTGAGACCTGGCTATGAAACTGAGGTCGTGCCTGCACCTACATTGACAGCATGATACAGGTATTCAGTGGAGTAAATGGCATCTGTCCATACAGGGCATGTGTATAAGGCATGGTATTCCCTTTGTGGGTTACTTTGCAGACTCTACAGTTGTTGCAGGTGTCCAGTGGGGAACATAGCAAAGGACCACTGTAATCATTTATTTGCCTATTGTAGGGATGGAACATGGTGCCATGTCCTTTTACTTGCTGGATAACACACACTCAGTCAGGAGATGTTACACATCACAGTACATTCTGATGTCAGTGGCAATCACACCGTGGTTACTATCTTTGAGCAATATGCATGAAGCTACCAATATAGTAGTTGTTGCCTAGGCAAATGTGATTGTGTATGAGACATGGGTGGAGAGTGTTTTCTGAGTAATTGAAGGGTTGCCTATATTGTTCGCTGATCCATAATGTCACATGTAGGGCTATGGATTGTCTACACCAGCCTCTCTGCTGTTTGATATCTGTTGTCCTTGTAAGGTGGACATTGTGACATATAGTAGGTCCTCAATATAATAATTTAGCAAAACCCATCCCACAATGCATCCTGTCATTACACAATCACAGCAACCTCCACACATGATAATGATGACAGACAGGCAGACACACACACACACACACACACACACACACACACACACACACACACACACACACACACACACACACACACACACATACTTGCCAGTACTGGGATTCAAACCAATACCTAGCTATATATTGCTACTACAGTGTACTGCAATTAGTGCATGTAACACAGAGCTTATTGGATAGATGTTGTCCCAAGGTACTTCTAAGGCGAGGAACATCACCAGCCCTTGTAAATCCTGCACTGGGTGGTGTAGTGGGTGAGATCTCAAAAATAATTTTACTTTAATCACACATTTGCCAGGGGTGAGGTTCAAACCTCTATCTAACAGCCTTTATGTACCATTATGTTACACATTTACCACGTGCACCACTGACCTGACATGGTTTAGGTTTCACAAAAGATACTTGTAAGGTGGATGATATCTGCAGGACTGCTAAAGTCAGGATCTGAGATGTGTACTGGCTGTAAATGGGGACTAAATCTTTGAGGTGCACACAAACACTTGCCATAGATGAGATTCAATCCCATAGCTGTGTAATAACTGCTATTACATTGTTCTGCATTTATTGCACACGCCACGGAGTTTATAGAGCTAGCCCTTCTCCAAATTTATTTCAAGGTAGGTGACATCAGCAGGCTTGCTAAAGTAGGGCAATGGGAGGTGTAGTGACTGTGAATGGCCTCAAAAGCATTACTATGTACGCACACACACACACACACACACACACACACACACACACACACACACACACACACACACACACACACAGAGTGTCACAGTTGCCATGTCTGGGATTGGAACTCCTACCTATCTAGTACATCACACTATAGCATTACGCAGTTATTGCATGCGCCACAGAGCTTACAGGGCTGAATTTTGTCCAAAGGGTTATTTCAAGGTGACTGACACCAGCAAGCTTGCTAAAGTAGGGCAAGGGGAGGTTTAGTGACTGTGAATGGCCTCAAAATCATTAATATCTACACACACACACACACACACACACACACACACACACACACACACACACACAGAGTGTCACAGTTGCCATGTCTGGGATTGGAACTCCTACCTATCTAGTACATCACACTATAGCATTACACAGTTATTGCACATGCCACGGAGCTTACAGGGTTGAATCTTGTCCAAAGGGGTATTCCAAGGTGACTGACATCAACAGGCTTGCTAATGTAGGGTAATGGGAAGTGTAGTGACTGTGAATGGCCTCAAAATCATTAATCTCAACACACACACAGTTTCACAGTTGCCAGGTCTGGAATAAGAAGTCATACCTAACTAGTATATCACACTATAGCATTACACAGTTATTGCACATGCACATGGAGCTTACAGGGCTGAACCTTGTCCAAAGAGGTATTTCAAGGTGACTGACATCAGCAGGCTTGCTAAAGTAGGACAAGGAGAGGTGTAGTGACTGTGAATGGCCTCAAAATCATTAATCTCTACACACACAAACACACACACACACACACACACACACACACACACACACACACACACACACAGTTTCACAGTTCGCAGGTCTGGGATTAGAACTCCTGCCTAGCTAGTATGTCACACTATAGCATTACCCAGTTACTGCACACACCACAGAGCTTATAGGGCTGAACCTTGTCCAAAGGGGTATTTCAAGGTGACTGACATCAGCAGGCTTGCTAAAGTAGGGCAATGGGGGTGTAGTGTGTGGGAACGGGCCATAAACCATTCCTCTGGAAACACACACACAACACTCAGCCACACACAACTTTACATTTAACAGGATTGGGTATATGGCTGCTAGATGACTACTGATTTGTACAGTCATGTTACACAGTTATCACAAGCACCACAGACAGTACAGTGCTGAGGGCTACCAGGAGCACATGTCTATAGTGATAGACATCAGCAAATCATGTGACATTGGCCAATTGGATGTGTGGTGGGTGGAAAAGGCCTCATGATGGGAAGCTCTTTGTCACTGTCTCTCTCTCCCCCACATCTTTGTTTGTGTATGTTTGACCTATTATAGCGTGTTGTCCTTGGATATATGTGTGTATTCCTATCCAATGTGTGTGCAAAGCATGAATGGTGTGCAATGTGGTGTGTGTGCTCAGAAATCTGCGACTGACAGATATGTATAGTCCACTGTTGTCAGACATGGGCTTCATTTCTCTAAGTGTGGGAGCATGCCAAGTATGACCTTCTGTATTGAATGTGTGAATCCATTACAGGTAGGTTGTACTCCAGTGCAGGAATTTGTGTTCTACACCTACAGCTAGCAAACTAATTATGTGGGATATCTGTAGATAGATTGACAATATGGAGTGACAATAGGCAAAGCATAGTGGGATACTGTAACTATTGTTTCTGTTCTGCTTGTGCTACATGGTTTTGATGTTAGCAGAGATATTCAGACATATGTACTGTTTTACACTGTGATGTATTATGTCATCAACTACTGACAAATATACTTTTTTGCTCACAGTAATTTCCTGGGGTATATAAGATGACTGAAGCTGTGTCCAGTATTGTGGTCTGCAGCCTAAATATTCTTGCACACTCATACCATTCTGGAGGGGGAGCCACAGACACTTGCTGATGGGTCTGTGTAAATGATGCAGTACCTCGGTACTGTGGTGGCTGAGGATCCCCTGCTTGTACATCTATCAACGTGACAGAATGGCCATATCTTGCTGTGGCTATACCTTTCAGCTGTACAGATTCACACAGGTTATCCAGAGGGACAGCTCATATATCTGGTCAGTTCTCCTTCACATTGTGGTTTACAAGCAAGTTTGTAGCCACCCATTACTGGGTTTGCAGGCAGAGGTAGTATGGGCACACATCAGAGTATCAGACTTTACACACTCCATGGCGTCCATGCGTCTACCCCCCTCTATTATTCTATCCTCTTCCTAACATTATGCGAGCGATATCTGATAAGCATCCCTATAGTTGTTCCTTCATTGCAGTGGTATTTAGGGGTTGGTCCACAGTTCATGCAGTAGGACATGATGGTCATGCTACTGGGATTTGTCAACATGGCCTTGCATTTGTGTTCTGTGGACTGTGTTATTGGGAACCCCATGAGATAACATACATTGGCCCCCCTGTTGTAGAAGGAAGTAGTTGCCCACAAAAATGACAAAAATTGATTGGCCAAAGAAGAGCCATAAAGAAGACAGAGTGGACTATTGAGGAAAAGAAAGAAATTATGTATTGTTACTATTATGTAAAAAAAACAGAATTTCCAGACACAAGATATACAAAATGATTAAGAGAGAAATTAGAGGAAAGAAAAATACTTCCGCAGGAAAAACTGTCAGAAGCGTCAAATAAAAATTTGTCTTCATTAATACAACAGATTTTTGAAAAACAGTATATAGATCAAGAAACTTTGATCTCTTTGGAAAAAGAAGCCTCTGAGGAAGTGAGAAAATATAAACAACAAAACCTAGAGATATCTGAAAAATATAAAAATGAAATATGGACATGAGAAAGAAAGAGAGAGTTGATATGGTGCAATATTTATGCAAAGGAGAAAGCCAAGTTAACTAATGTACAGAAGGCAGTTTCAAAGATATTCGAAGAAAAATACAGGCAAAGGCATCCAGATATGGAAAAATTCACAATAGAAAGACTAAAAGCACAAAGATTTAATGTAGAAAAGATGATTAGTAAAGTAGAAGTTAAAGAAATAGAAGTTGAAGTTATGGAGTGCCTGCCAAGTGAAGGATTTAATGTAGAAGGTCTAAAACAGAATACATCACAGCATGATGGAGTGAGTCCCCAGAATAAGGAAAAGCAAGAAGATTAGGAGACATGTGAAGAAGAAATATGGACAGGGGAAAGGATTGTTTAATATGGTGTAATATTTATGCAAAGGAGAAAGCAAAACTAATACAAAAAGAGTAGCACCAAAGATATTTAAAGAAAAATATAGTCAAAGAAATCCAGATATGGAAAACTTTACAATACAAAAAATAAGAAGACTAAGAGGAAAAGTAGAAAAAGAGATTAGTAATGGAGAAGTCAAAGAAATAGAAAATGAGGTAGCAGAACAGCTGCAAAGAGAAGAATTCAGTGTAAAAAATCAAATGCAGAAAGCACCACAACAGGATAGAGCAATGGATATCCAAATTAAGGTTAAACCAGTGGAACAGGAAGCAACAGGTCAGGTGCCATATCAAGATATTTTGGAGCCTTCCACAGGAAACCAGTATAAAAGTTCACTTGAAGCTAGACAGGAAGAAAAGGAACAGGAAACTGTGGAAACTCTGATGCAGTCAATGTTGAGGAGTGATAGGCCAGTGAGTTTCCATATGACAAAACAACAGATGGCACAGGATGAAATTGAAGAGAATGTGCCACAAGAAGATGTTATAGAACTTTCTATAGAATGTCCGTAGGAAATGGAAAATAAGGGATGTGCCCTCAGTATGGAAGAAAAGGAGTTAAGAGAAGAGTTACTTGATTTAATAGACAAAGACAGATATATCAAGATCAATGAGAGAAATAGACTGCAAAAGGTTAATAAAACCCCAAAAGTCAGAAGCTTGATAAAACAAATGAACACAGTAATTAGGACTGGCCGTAGAGATCCATGCAATATAATAGAAGTAAACAGAATATATTACTGTGCTGCTAAATTAATAACTGATAGAATTCTACCACAGGAACATAGGGTAGCGAGGGAAAAGGGGGGGGGCGAAAGCGAATACCATCATGGAAATATCGAATAGAGAAAACTATAAAGCAGCTAAGACAAGAAGTGTCATTGTTAGAAGATTATAGAAGAGGGAACAGATCAACAAAAATATTAAGAAAGTTAGATGTGATAAAAGCAGTGCACAGTATTAGACCAGACCAGGATCTATTATGCACTATTGGAGATAAACTAAAAATTTCAAAACAGACGGAAAGACTCAGAAGATATGAAGATAAATATAAGGGAAAAGCACAAAATAAGAAATTTACTGATTACCCAAAAAAGTTTTATAGAGAATTGGGAAATAAGGTAAAAGGAATTGATAGACCGCTGAAAAAAGAGGAAGTAGATACATTTTGGAGAAGTATCTATGAAGATCCTGTGGAACATAACAAAGATGCTAAATGGATAGAAGAAGTAAAAGAAAGTATAAGAAGTTTAAAAGTACAGGATATGAAATGGGATGAAATAGCCAGAGAGATTGAAACAAAGATGAGAAAAGCCTCTAATTGGAAAACCCCAAGCCGAGATGCAGTACCTAACTTTTGGCTTAAAGTATTAACTTCTTTAACAAGAATCTAGCCATGAGTAAGAACTATTTATATGCACACCCCAAACAGACACCACACTGGTTAACAACAGGAAAAACAATGCTCTTACTTAAGAGTGAACCTGCAAGCTACCGTAAAAATTATAGACCAATAACTTATCTTCCGAAGATGTATAAACTATACACGGGGATTGACACCGACAGAGTTTATAGTCATTTAGAAGAAAACTCAATTATGGCAGTAGAACAAAAGGGCAATAAAAGAAAGTCATATGGAACAAAGGATCATTTGTTGTTAAATAAAGTTATAGTGGAGAACTGTAAGAAAGGGAAGAATCTAAGTATGGCATGGATTGACTATAAAAAATAATTTGATAGTATCCCACATTCATGGATAAAAGAGTGCTTAAAATGTATAAGGTACATTCTACACTGATTGATTACATTACAATAACCATGAAACAGTGGCAGACAACTTTGCAATTAAGCCATGATAAAGGACAGATTATTATCCCAGGGAGAAAAATCCAAAGGGGGATATTCCAGGGTGACTCCCTGTCAGCATTGCTATTTTGCCTTGCCATTAATCCATTAAGCTGTTTATGTAACAGCTTAGGTCATGGCTATAATTTGGCTACTAGATAACAACAAAGTCTAATGACTTCTCATCTCTTCTTTGTAGATGATTTAAAATTGTATAGCTCATCAGATGAGGAACTGAAAGCACAGCTGCAGGTTGTCAAAACTTTTTCAGATGATATTGGAATGTCATTTGGTCTTGATAAATGTGCAAAAGCAACCTTAAAAACAGGAAAATTGCAGCACCAGGAAAACATCAGTTTGGGACAAGAATGAGATATAAAAGAACTTGAGCAAGAGGGGGTGTATAAATACTTGGGAATTGATGAAGGATCAGCAATAAAACATGAGCATTGACACCTAGGAATAAGATCCAAACTATAAATTGCTCTTCCTGTCCTAACTTATAGTTTTGGAGTGATTGACTGGCCCCAAAAAGTGTTGGATAGATTGGATAGTAAAACAAGAAGGATGCTTCATGCTCACCAAATGATTTATAAAAAGCAGTGTATACCAAGATTATATATTCCCCATTCTGAAGGAGGGATGGGCCTCCTTGAAATTGATTATATGTATAGATCTGCAATCGTGGGACTCCACACATATCTACTGACCTCACAAGATCCAAATGTGGTGAAAGTTTTGAAACATGAGGAGAATAAATCTAAGATAACATCTCTGCTTAATTTAGCAGAAGCATATCAACGCCAAGCAGGAATGGAAATCACACCAGAAGTGGATAAAAACGAGGCAGCAACTGAATGTGCTAAAAAACAAAAGAAAGAATATAAGGTGAAGGACCAGATGAGAAGGCAAGAAATGTGGAAAAAACATAAATATAGTTGCAAGTATAGAAAACTTCTGGAAGAACCTCATGTTGATCAAGAACGAATGCAGGAATGGTTAAGGAGAGGTGAATTTACATCAAGAAATGAAAGGTTAATATTAGCAGCCCAAGATAGTGGGCTACATACACACTGGTTTACTAAGTCCATTGAACATGTGGGAGAAACAGACATATGTAGGTTTTGTGGAACCGAATTGGCAACAGTCACACAACTTATTGCTGGTTGTGACTCGCTAATGGCAGAAAGACTGTATACTGAAAGGCATAATAATATGGCGAGATTGTTACACTATAGATTGTGCAAACATTATGGTTTTGAAGTGGCTGAAAAACACTGGAAATATGAATCACAGAGAATCATAGAAAATGATGAAGTTTACATCACATGGGATCACCCAATACCAACAGTCCAAAAGACAGATGCTAGAAAACTGGCTATAGTGGTCCAAGAAAAGAAGACAAAAGTATACACCTGAAGAAGCCAGTTGGTGAAAGCGCTTGTGTAATTCATGAATAAAGTTTTTGGAAGAGATCTGCAGCCTGCCTCTATTTTTCTATATAGTTGGACTTGTTTCTTGCGTTTTGAGGTACCTGGTTGTCCTTGTGACCTTATTCTGTTTCGTGAAAAAGTAATATGCATCTTTTCATGTGCTCTAGAGACTATCAATTTCAAGTAACATATAAAATGTAACCTTTACAGTGCAGACAGCTTGTGGAATCAGCATGTTAAACTGAGTAATACTTTTAAATCAAGCAGCTACATTTAAGTGCACATGTAGTTTGGGAACATTTCAGTTGTGTTTCCAGGAATATGTAATCCTATGAGGATAAATCATAAAATATTTACAAATAGTCCTATTATGTATTTATTTTACCTAGGTTGTTTTTCATTTTAATAACTAAACAACATTACTTTTTATTATTATTTGTTATCTTTGAGACTAAATGCACTTCGCAGGTTCACAGTGTCTTTAGAAACTGCAGCAATGGTTTACTGTTGCTATGGCAATGCAAATAGAATGTGAAGAAAGCTTCATGTCTGATGTTGTAAATCTTTGTTCTTTCATTACAGGAACCGATATGGCCATTTCCCAGTGCATGCAAACCAAAAACTCTCAGCTAAGACCTACCCATAATGCCCCTCTTCTAGTTACTCCAGATTTCATTTGCCGCATTCCTAGTCTGATGTGCTAACCATCTCTCTCAAAGATAAGTAGAAAATTGTTAATTTTAAGACAGTTTTTCTTCAAAATTATTTAATTTTTAGTTGTTAGCCTTTTTTTAATGTCGCCTATAATCTAAGCCTATTCCCTACCCTTTTCCTTGGTAATTTAATTGTTTTACCTTTAATGCTACTGTCCCTCTCTCCAGTCTTTGACAGGCCTTTCCTTTCTACTAGTGGTATTTTTTTTAAAATAACATCACTGGTATTTTCTCCCTTATGTTTTCTATAGGATAGCTTTGTTGCCTTACTATGTCAGACAAAGCTAAGTTGGGATTTAAACAGTGTGACAAGTATGGACATAAGATGCCTAACTCAGATACACATGTTCGTTGTGTTAGCTGTTTGGGCGTGGATCATATTAGAGCTGACTGTGACATTTGTGCTCATTTTAGTAATTGTACACTAGCAGAATGTAATAATAAACTTACCTTAAAAGGTTTACTCAAGGCACCTTTTTCGGAGGCTCTATCTGGGTCGGAGGTCTCACCCCCTCCAAAGACCAAAAAACATAAGGAAAAATGGATTACTCAAGTCACCATTTTTGGAGGCTCTATCTGGGTCGGAGGTCTCACCCCTCCAAATACCAAAAAACATAAGGACAAATGGAGTCACTTGGTTCCTGCATCTCTGTCAGTTATGGAACTGAGTCGGCTCCATGCTTCCTCGGAGCAGACCTCTTTGGCACCAGGCTTTGTGTCTTCTCCCTTGGTGCTGTCCATGATATTCACCCTTATTTCAGCTCTGACCTCGGCACCACTAACTTTGGTGCCATCCTTGGATCCGACATTGACTCCGATGACTATATCTGTTTCGGCACCATCCCCAGCCACTGTGCCAACAGTTTTTTTGGCTCCATTGGCTTCAAAACTCGAATACCTGCCTAGGACAAGATACCTCCAGTGCATACTGTCTCGGTTCTGACAGCAATGTTTTCCCTGTCAGCACTGTCCACCCTTGCTGCATCGGCTCTGGTGGAACCGATGCTCTCCCAAAGCAGTGCTTGGACCATCCGTATCTTGGTACCTAGCCCTGCGCCTATTTTCTCACTGGCACTGTCTATGTCCATGGCTCCGACGGCTTCCAGTTCTCTCAGAGCTCCTCCCCTGGAGGTGGGCTCCTCACGGTGAGGTGTGACCCTGGTTCCGAGGTTCTCCCTCCCAGTTCTGGACTCCCATCCCTCCTCAGATGGGCCTGCTGTACAGGTAGTGAACTCGCAGTCAGCACTAATGACATCAGTATCAGAACCCTCCCCTAGAATGCTCCTCTCCCAACCCTCTATTTCAGGACCCCAGGCACGGGAGTCACAAGAACCCTCTTTGAAGGGAACCCATTCTCTGGAGTCCTCCTCAGAAGATCCCACTGTGGAGCCACCCCGGAAGAAATGGTGCAAGAGGAAGCACCTTGATTCACCAGAGGAATCTATCACCGAAGACACTGATTATGATGAGGGGGAAGGGTCCCAACAGTCTCCCCAGACGACATCTCATTTGGAGACATTCTCAAAATCCGCCAACAGCGGGGAGACTGGAAGTCCTATAACCCTTCATCTGAGGAATTGGTGTTCCTGCAGGCCTTCTGTGCCCAGCCATCTACTTCCTGGGTGACCCCACCAGCAGATGACCTTGTTAAACTCATTGTGCAGCATGCCTGGAAGGCCCCGGACAATGTAAAACCTGTCCCTCGGAGGCCAGACAAAAATTTTATCTACACCTGAAGGCCAGCCCCACTGGTCCTAGCAGTTGACAGTTGATTCTATGGTCATGGCGGCAGCCACCAAGAGGGAACTGGCAGAAGATAGCTCCACCATCCATCCTCCAAACAGAGAGTCCTGTACCATGGACAGACTAAGGAAACAGACCTATGCTTCAGAGACATTTGCCATTTGGTTGCTGAACTATCTGGCACACTTTACTCATCTCTAAAGAGACCTAATTTCTGAAATGTCTTCCTCTTTGGTGGGGTACTGTTGATGAGGTGCGTGATACTGTCGCCATACAGCTAGCTACCCTTGAATCCATCTCGAACCCCTCGATGCATTTGATATCTCACTCCACCGAGGGGGCAGCTCAAGCTGCTACATCAAGCATTGTCATGAGACATAATGCTTGGATGCAGTTGTGTGACTCTGCAGACCCCTTTAAATCTTCCTTCGCCAATGCACCTGTCGATGAATCTGCAATTTTTTGGACCCCAAAGTATGAGACACATTTACACGTAGTGAGAAAGATGGAAAGATCTTGTCTGCTGTGGCCATACACCTTTCCAACCTCCAGAGGTGCTACTCCAGGAACCAGAAGGGAGGAAAAATGTGGTTCAAGAAATCCCAAGGACCTTTTTGTGACACTCATGGTGAACAATCCCCCTGGGGCAGAGGGGGCAACTCATATGAAAGACTTCCCTTTAGGGGTAGAGGGGGTCCGCATAACTGGGTAGCTAGACATTCTTTCTTCGGCAGACCCTACCAGCGGTCCTGAGCAGCGGCCCAATTGCTTCCCTCTGAAAGCTGTCGGTGGTCGTTTTTCTCTGCATCTACCAGCCTGACATCTTATTACTACCGATGTTTGGGTGCAGAGAATAATATCCAGAGGCTACCAAATACCTTTCGACTTAACTCCCAGAACCTGTCAAATGAATCCCTAATGTACCACCCAATCAGTGGGAATTAGCAGCCTTAGAGACAGAAAAGCTGATAAGGAAAAGAGTCGTCCAACCAGTCCTACCAGACCAGACAGGATCCAGGTTTTACTCAAGGTTCTTTTTTAGTGCCAAAAATGACAGGGGACTGAAGACCAATCCTGGATCTCAGCCTATTGAAAAAATTTATCAAACCTTAAAAATTCTGGATGGTCACGATACAGTCCGTTCTTCCCTTCCTAGGAAGGGATAACTGGATGTGCTCTATAGACCTTAAGGACACATATTACCACATAAAGATGGATCACCATTCCCAGAGTTTTCTCCACTTCTGGCTGGGAGCCAATCACTACCAGTTCAGGGCACTGCCATTCGGTCTCTCGACAACCCTCCAAGTGTTCACCAAATGTATGGCAGTTGTGGTAGCTCATCTTCGACTACAAGGATTTCAGGTGTTTCCCTATCTAGACGATTGGGTCCTTACCGCTCTGACCATGAATATTCTAGTCTGCAGCCTCTCTTATACTCAAACTCTCACTCTCCGCTTGGGGATTACAATCAACAAAGACAAATCTCAAATGTCCCCATTGAAGACAATGGAATTTATTGGAGCAGTCTTCGACACAACATCCTGTCAAGCTTCTCTCCCCCCTCACAGGCTTTTGAAAATAAGACACCAAATCCTAGATCTTCTTCCTCAGACATATGTACCAGCACATCTTGTACTGCAACTCTTGGGCTCCATGGCAGCTGCCATTACGTTAGTATCACTGGCAAGACTGCATATGAGAATCCTGCAGTGGCTCCTTTCCGCACAATGGTCATTGCTAACTCACCCACTCAACCAAATGATACGCCTTACAAACCATTGCAAGGAAGAAAGGCTATGGTGGATGTAGCCACAAATGAATCTTTGGTGTCGACCTTTCTGTCTTCCCCAGCCCATGGCCACGGTGACCATGGATGCTTTACTGTTAGGGTGGGGGGAATTTCCAGGGAATGACTGTCCAAGGCATGTGGTCCCCCATGGAGGCCAACCTGCACATAAATGTCCTGGAACTGAGGGCAGTTCTCTTACTGTTGCAAGCGTTCCATGCATCCCTTCCCTCAGGGACCATTGCAATTCAGTCAGACAACATGTCAGTCATCTGGTATATCAACAAGCAAGGTGGAACCAGGTCTTACCCCTGTGTCAGGAAGCCATGAAGATATGGCACTGGGTGATAGTTTCCAACTGTTTTCGTAAAGCAATGCACATTCCTGGGAGTTCCACCTTATTGTGGGCAATCTGAGCAGGAACATCCTGATGCCTCACGAGTGGTCCCTCAACCCTGTAACAGCAGATTGGATCTTCCAGCACTGGGGCAAGCCTTGCTGTGACCTGTTTGCTTCCCCTCTAAACTACAAATGCAGAAGCTATTTTGTCCTGATCCCCCCTCAGGGGGACCCACCGAGGGATGCTCTAACACACGATTGGCCCCCAGGTTTTCTGTATGCCTTTCCCGCATTTTCCCTCATCCCAAAATTTTTCCAGAAAGCTCAGAGGTTGAGAAGTCTAGTGATCCTCATTGCCCCCTACTGGCCATGTCAAGTCTGGTTCCCATTTCTATGCCCTCATCTGATTCACAGCCCGTGGATCCTGGATCATTCCCAGGACCTGTTATCGCATCCTCAGGGACTGATTCATCTGAACCTGCACAGTCTCAAGCTCACAACTTGATTCCTCCACTCCCAATGGTTGCCAGGCTGCCTGACATCCCATCTCCTGTTTGTGAAATTCTTATGTTCTCACACAAACCTTCCACTAGAAAAGTTTATTCTAGTAAATGGACTAGGTTCTCTATTTGGGCCAAAGACCAGAACTTAGACCCTTTCTCTATGCCTATTCAAAAGATCCTACAATACCCTGACTACTCTTCATAATGGTCTTGATAATTCTACAATTATGTCACACCGCCATGCAAGACCTTTTTTGAAGGGAGTATTACATGTTAGACCTCTGGTCAAGCCTCCCTTAGAACCCTGGGACTTGACTCTGGTGCTTCAGTCTCTCACAGGTTCTCCCTTTGAACCCTTTGATTCATGTGATTTGAAATTTTTGTCATGGAAAATCATATTCCTAGTAGCACTTACCTCAGTGAGAAGAGTATCTGAGCTGCAGGCCTTGAGTATCAAGAGTCCTTACTTGATCTTCCACATGGATAGAGTGTCCCTTCATAATGACCCTTCTTTCTTGCCCAAGGTAATTTCTGGCTTTTCCATTAACCAATCTATTAACCTGCCGGTTTTCTTCCCTTGGCATTCTAAGAGAGGGGAGTACCTTTTGCACACCTTTGATGTGCATCGGCAGCTTTGTTGTTATTTGGACAGGACTAAATCTTTCAGGAAAACAGATAAATTGTTTGTGGCCTTTGCAGGACCCACGTTGGGTAAACCTGTTTCCAAAGTGACTTTGTCCTCTTGGCTTAGAAACATCATTACCTTTATCTACCAACAGAATAAGCTATAAAACAAAAAACAGGAGAAGAAACTGTGGAACGGCACCAGAAATTTATTAAAGTTAAGCGCTTTTCGTTTGTATCCTTACCTTCCAGAATAAAGGCTCATTCTACCAGATCTATGGCTACTTCTGTAGCTTTTCATTCCAGAGCCTCTATGGATGATATATGCGCAGCAGCCACATGGGCAAGACCTCATACCTTTAAATCTCATTACCAATTAATTTGACCTCCAGGGGATGAGCATCTTTTGGTTCTACAGTGCTCAGGAATATCCTTCCTTAGGGCCACCTAGGACTCAAGTAGCTGGGGACTCGGTCCTAGCTGTAATGAAAGAACAAAGATTTACAACATCAGATAAAGAAGTTATGTCTTACCATAACGTTCCATCTGTGTTGTAGATCTTTGTTCATTCATTACTTCCCTCCCTCCTTTCCCCTGCCTGGACTCCTGGTGCACTTTAGGAACTCCTGGTTAGGGTATTTGCTCAGACAGAGCCTCCTACTATCTTTTCTATTACTACATCTTTTATCTAGGGTGGGCAAACTCAATCTGGAGTAACTAGGAGAGGGGCATTATGGGTAGGTCTTAGCTGAGAGTTTTTGGCTTGCGCGAGCTGGGAAATGGCCGTATCGGTTCTGAGGACGGAACTGAGGTCCTAGCTGTAATGAATGAACAAAGATCTACAACACAGATGGAACATTATGGTAAGACATAACTTCTTTTTCTCTTAACCAACAGTACATTTTTCCATCCTTTTTTTTTTTTTTTTTTTATATTTGTTAATACTAAAAGGAAATAATTCATTGGACATATGTACATGAATGGAACATTTCAGAGTTAATCACGAACATGTTCCCAATCCCAATAAGCATAACAGTGACTATCATTAATCTAATAAATATTGTAATAACAATTAATTAAGTTCACTATTCCAATTAGTCTACCTTAAAACTAGATTATTTTAGACCATTAGTTATCTATGTATAGACAGTGTGTTATTAAATATATACAGACTATATTAGTATAGTAAATAGGACAGAATTTACAAAGGGAGACAAGATGCAGTTAAAATAAATAATGAGAAAAGAGAGAAGAGAGAGAAAGAAAAGAGAAAATTAAGGGAAAATACACATATACTATGTATGTTGATTTACAGTATAAATATTTTATGTGCTATACAACCCTCCTTCTGTGAAAGAAAAGTACCCTGTTTTACATACCTGAGGTAATGCGAAAACTCTCATGTGTCATCTGTTTTCAAAAACTATAGATAAAGATTCCAGTAGTTAGTCACCTTTGTTTTAAAATTCCAAGCAGTAAAATTGGTCCTTTAAAGTGATGTTAAAACAATTCATATCATAGTAGATGCTTTGATAGATTTGGCTGTAACAGTATCAGTCTTTTTCCTTCTTCTTTTTGATGTCTGTCCAGACATTTATTCCTTTTGTTCTCTTGAGAGAAGGTGACATTCAATCCATATCTTCTGGTAAAGTAATCACATTATTAGTTTTAATAAATGAAGAGGCTTCCTCTAAGTCAGTAAAAGTCCTCATCTTGTTGGCATACAGCATTCTTATCTTAGCTGGATATGCAAGTTGTGCCTTGATGTTATTTTGTTTCAGAAACTTTATCATTGGCCACACTTTTTTCTTTTGTTCCATTATTCTAGATGAATAGTTGTTATCAAATCTAATCAGTCTCCGTTTATATTTTAAAGGTGCCTTCCTCCAAGCAGATCTTAAAATCAGTTCCTTGTCTAAGTATGAAAGAAATTTGATAATTATTGACCTAGGAGGAGAGTTTGAGTTAGTGGCAGGTTTCCCAAGAGCTCTGTGCACCCTTTCAATGCCAAAGGAAAGTACTTTTAAATTTAAAAAGTCAGGGATCTAGCTTGATAAAAAGGAAATAATATCCTCACCTTCTGTGTTTTCAGGTATTCCGAAAATCCTGATGTTATTTCTCCTCTCCCTATTTTCCACGTCATCTACTTTATTAACCAACCAAGTGTTTTGTTTAAGAAGCAGTTCTTTCTGTGTTTCCTCTTCCTTAAGTCTGCTTTTTAAGTCATTTAGAGAGACCTCTATTCTGGTTATCCTTGTCTGGTGGTGTTGTAGCATTTCCTTGAGGGTGTAAGCCTGTTTTTGACTGCTTATTTTAAGATTTTCTAGGTTCTCTTTAAAATCATCCATCTTCAAAGTCAACTCCTGCTGGATAGATGCCATCTGTTGTAGTTTCTTCTTTAAGGCAGCATTCGGGTAAGAATTCCTTGAGTTGCTCATTTTAACAAGTGAATACATCTCCAAGCTTTTTGACAGGAAATTATTTGTAAAACTTCACCAAAGTTTCTAATTATATAAATTAGTCCTTTATCTATAAGATTTTATACTTTGAAGAAAAAAAAATATTTTTTCCTGTCTTATTCAACTAGTTATATGGAGCTCTAAAATACTGCTGCTTTCAGTTAGCCATTCAGGCTCCACCCCCTGCTGTTTTCCCTTCCCATTGCCTTCCCGTTTAAGCCCTGACGTGCGCCACACAAACCCAGTGCTTAGATTTGAACAGAGCTGCTATTTCCTGGTTTTTTTTCCCAACCATGTGTGTGCCATGCACACCTGTTTAGGCAATGTAAACACCTTTTAGCAGAAACTGGCCCTCTCTGGGCACGAACACAGTCTGATTTCTTGGTGTAAGACAATACAGCCTTAGATACACCCTCTGCCCTAGCTGTGTTTAGCTAAGTACAAACACGGGCTACAAGCTCCACTCAGCTTACAGCAAGCATGACACACCCCCTTATGAGGTCATCTAGCCCTTAGGCTTACACCATGGTCTTGCTGAAGCTACACAACTGGGTGCAAGCTAGTGCTGAGGGAAAATCTGTGATTCACTATCATTTCCTCATTTACACAGAACTGACTGCTAAGTTACAAAACTGACACTGAGCTTTCCCCCTTAGCAACCACTATTCCATGTGCCTGTTGTCTTATGTATGCCATTGACTATAATGGCAAAATGCATAATCATCTTATCATCTTAAAATAGACTTATCTCATTTTTTTTTATTTTCAAGCCGATCCCATTTGCCCACTACTGCGCTACACTTAAATGGCTGAAATCGGCAAAAAAAAAAAATAAAAATAATTAATTAATCCATTAAGCTGTTTATGTAACAGCTTAGGTCATGGCTATAATTTGGCTTCTAGATAACAACAAAATCTAATGACTTCTCATCTCTTCTTTGTAGTTGATTTAAAATTGTATAGCTCATCAGATGAGGAACTGAAAGCACAGCTGCAGGTTGCCAAAACTTTTTCAGATGATATTGGAATGTCATTTGGTCTTGATAAATGTGCAAAGCAACCTTAAAAACAGGAAAATTGCAGCACCAGGAAAACATCAGTTTGGGACAAGAATGAGATATAAAACAACTTGAGCAAGAGGGGGTGTATAAATACTTGGGAATTGATGAAGGATCAGCAATAAAACATGAACATTGACACCTAGGAATAAGATCAAACTATAAATTGCTCTTCCTGTCCTAACTTATAGTTTTGGAGTGATTGACTAAAGTGTTGGATAGATTGGATAGTAAAACAAGAAGGATGCTTCATGCTCACCAAATGATTTATAAAAAGCAGTGTATACCAAGATTATATATTCCCCATTCTGAAGGAGGGATGGGCCTCCTTGAAATTGATTATATGTATAGATCTGCAATCGTGGGACTCCACACATATCTACTGACCTCACAAGATCCAAATGTGGTGAAAGTTTTGAAACATGAGGAGAATAAATCTAAGATAACATCTCTGCTTAATTTAGCAGAAGCATATCGACGTCAAGCAGGAAGTTTTTTTTTATAATTTTGAAACTATTTTTCATGCCTATGGCCATATATTTGGCCATTGGCATGCCTAACCCTTATAATACATGCTTTTTTATGAGTTGTCATGCCTCTGTTTTGTAGTTTGCAGAAATGTATTCAGCTACAGGCTGAATGCATTTCAGCAGTCTACACTATTCCTGCACAGACGCCTGCCTGCTTCCTGGATCGCTAATTCACCTCATTTGTATGGTTTTCACCAGCAAATTAGGTAATTAGCATACAGGGGCTGTGTCCGTGCAGGAATAGTGCAGGAGCACTCGTGCATGTCCCGGAAGATTGTTCCTGGATTGCACGTTGGCCATATTGCCTCCAGCAGCTCTTGCACTATTCCTGCACACCATGCAGAGCTTGCTGAATCCTGGGGATGGTCACTTCAAACATTTAATTGTAAAGGGTATTCTGCAACTGTGTAGTTCAGCTTGCCCTTTTTTCTGTGCATAGCTATACCCAAACCACTTTTCTGATCTATATAGGGAGGCTTGGTGACTGTTCTGTATCTGATGAAAGCTTGTTGTGACAAAGTCTGAGAACTTATAATCTAAAAATTATAGTTCAGATAAAACATGCTTTACTACCTGATAATCTTGCTCTGGAAGTCCATGCCATGGTTTCCTCATGCCTCAGTTCAGTTACATTAATTCCCTGTTTGAAGGGTTCCCTGACACAGATCTTTGTCAGGTATAGCTGTTGGAGAATCAAGGTATTGGCTGCTATCTAGTACATCTCATTGTCAAAATATTAAATCCTAGTTTACAGATTGACACAGGTACATATATATTAATAGAAAAGAAAACAAAATAGTGATAACTTTATTATTTTCAGGCAGTAACATGCAAGTTCTCTTGTTAACAGTTATTATTCACGGCAACATTACACAAATTGGTTAATCCCTGTTCTCCCTTAAACCTCAGTCTTCAACTTGAGCATACACGTATTGGTCATACAAAGTCCATTTATTCATACACAATTCAATTATTTTATCTCCTTTATAATATTCAGTACTACATTCACAGATGCTTTAAATTCTGATCTCCAGTTTTTAGAATTGCTTTTTGGCAGCCAATAGCATTAAACTTAGTATTGTCTTCTTTACTATGTCAAGATAATTCAGAACCCATATTCTAGCTAAAAAATCCTTAATTAAAACCATTTGCAACCCCAACAATTCTGAAAATGTACTCTGTAGGGAGTTATTAAAATCTGCCAATTTGTAATACCCCCCCCCAAAATCCCATCACACCTCCAGCATTTGCAATCTACCTAAGAAAAATTCTCTGACGTCTAGTTGGAGAACAAACATATGCTTGCAAATGATTTCAAGCAAAAATCCTAAACCTACTGGACCTTATTGCATACTTGGGAGCCATATAGATGTTGTCCCATTGTTACTTTGTAAATTGCTTTTCCAATCTCTATTTTCAGTCTTTTCTAACATCTTCTGATTGATTCTTTTAGTTATCAATTTTATATGCTCCACTATTTATCTCTTTTGTTAGCTGAGACTCCTCTTCTAGACTCAACTGAAAACTCTACCAGAGCTTGTCTTTCACTCCCCTATCCATTTCTCTCTGCTTATTTTCTGATATCAGTCCTTAGCAGAGAACACAGTCTCTAACCTGCAGTATTTGCACTGGTTGTTTGTATAAAAACAATAACATCAGTAAGGTCTTTGTTCTGTTTTACCTGATCTAATTTATACATGTTTTCTTTAAAGATTTGCATTTTTTGTCACTGGCATCACATACCTTTTATTCTACCAAGTTGCAAGTGCCAGACACTCCTAGGGTATGGCTTGAATCATCTGGAATTTGTTTGTTTTTATATCAGCGCCACACCTTTGGAGTCATCTGCCTTGGTGGCAGCTTTTAAGAGATCCTTGAAAGTCATCTGTTTAAGTTAGCCTATGAATTCAGTGTCTTGTGTTGATTTGCTTATTACTTTTAATGTAATATAGGTTCTAACCATGTATCGTTGTCTGAATTATTTTTGCAGTTGTCTGGTGTTTGCTAATAAGCATGCATATAAAAGATAAAACTGAAACTTAATTCTATTTTCTCATGACTAAATAGAGCATCTAAATCTTGTTAGGTATCTAGCTGGACATCCATTTATAAAGATCCTATGATGAGTTTATTATTACTCTAGTTTTCTGAATGTGTTTGACCACCTGTGGACTTGATCTATGTTCTATCAAGCTTATAACATCTTGCTTGGAGGTGTTTTGTCCAGTCTTTCACCAGATCACTAAGCTATCTCTTAAAAGTGGAGACTTTACAAAAGAAATAAGGTAGAACTGTGTTGCTCCTTTTTTAAGAAGGCTGGCTTAGATGCTGGTGAACTGGACAATCGTAAACCAATTTCAAACATTCTAGTTTCAGTAACTCTTTGAGAAAGGTATTTATGCGCAGCTGAACTCCTCTGAATATTAATTAACTCTATGACTCAGCCTAGTTTGATGTTTGGTCTAGATGCAACACAGAGACTATGATTATTTTTGGTGTTTAGTGACCTTACTATGGCTAAAGACCATCCTTCTTCTCACTTCAACATCTGACATGGTGTAGCACAAGATCCTGTTGGAGCATTTGAGTCATTACTAAAGGTATCAGGTGTTGTCCGGCAATAGTTGACCTTGTACCTTTATAGTCATAATCAAGGTTGTGTCTAGAGGTCACCCCCCCTCCTTCCTCCTGGTATGAGGGATACCACATGTTATATTTTGGGACATTGTTGTTCACTGTGCATATGTTTCAACTTTGATATGTTATCTGAAGGAGATGTTTAAATAGGTTTGGTTACACTGATTATATGGACTGCACCTGTCTTTTCTTAAGCTTATATACCTGCCTTAAACAAACTTGTGCAAGACTTAGGACATACCTACAACTGGGTAGTTCATAACTGGTTCAAACTCAATACCTCCTAGACTTATAGCTATCCAGGCATCCAGTCAGAAGTCATCTGCTCTACTTTTGCCCCAGAGATCATTCAGCGTAGTGATAATCTGGAATCTGTTGTCAATCCATCATGTTTCCATTTGAGGAATACTTCTATGATTAAACATCTTCATAAGTTCATAAGCTGGTGCATTGTATTTTGGCATTAAGGCCTTCTTGGAACACAACATTCACAACATCCACAAGAAATGGATTGTTCACATCCAAGCCAACTCAATCATCTAAATTCCTTTTGAATGATTCCAGACTTTTTGATCTTTGTACAGTGGTTAAGTGATTCCAAGAAATAGATCTTATCTAATTAATATAAGACTGAATAGATATTATCTGATTAGTATCTAAACCAACATTGAAACTAATAATCTTCTATTTTAACGTTTATTACATCTACAAATCTCAAGATTTAATATTAGTCTTAATTGGTTATTAGTTATTGCCTGAATGCCAAAATAATTATCCCTCTATAGTGGCTACAATGCATTAAGTATAAATCAATTATCCTACATCTATCTTGATAATTTAAGTTGGAGAGACCACTAATTTTCTTTGCACAGTTTCTAGCCTATTTAAATCCCTAGCTGTATACATGCACAAAGAGTTACTGTCCTCCATAATTGGTTTTATAAAAACTCTATACACATTAATCAGATAGCCATGTTTCTGGTAGATACATTCTTAAAAAGCAGCCCAACCTGTGTAAAAGTATTTTTAAGAATCAAGTCTAAATGTTTTGAGAAAGTCAAATCATTAGTAATAATAATTCCCAAGTCTTTACAGTGAAGCACTATTTGCAAAAGTAAATCATGTAAACAATTATTCTGTCATACTGTTGGTTTTCCAAAAAAAAAAAAAACTTGCATTTATCAGTGCTGAAATTAATTCCAGTCTCAGGTGGTGCTAACTATTCTTAAATAATCATTATCTTCCTGATAGTCATTTATACTTGCCACAGCAAAGCCTATATTGCAGTCATTTTCATATGTATTCATTCAAAAAAGAGTTCTGAGTTAGAATAAATGAAAATACCAGGTTAAACAACAGTGGGCCGAGCACAAAGTCTTGTGGTACTCTCTAGTAATATAACTCACTTTTGATGAACAGACATTAATAATCACTCTCTGTTTCATACTGAAGAGCCAATTCCTTATCCAGCTGACAACACAGGAGTTGCATCCTAAATTCAGTAAAACTTTAGAGACAGAATGATGAGACATGGAATCAAAGTCTTTGGCCAGATCCAAAAAGTATCACAAGAAAGGCTCAAATCCTTTAAATAGTTACTTGTTTATCAAACTCTATATGATTAGCAAGAGCTGATCTCCCCTTAGTGAAAGCACGCTGATGTAAGTCAAGGTCTTCTAAACATGTTTTTATTTAGAATAAGATGCACTATGTACATCCTAAAGCATTTAGAGGCAAAAGTGTAGATGACAGCTTATTGATTAGTGTGGCTGGAATGACGTCTGGTCCCATATGTATATAATTTTTACCCATATTCAGTGATTTATTGATATTCCTAATACTAATTCCAGGTCATATCTTATTAATGTTAACAATCTGGTATAACATTTCTATCTGTTCAATATTTGTGTATCCCTACTGGAAATGTCTATTGAAAATATCAACAACATAATTTATATTGGTTACACTAGTAAACTATTCATTAAGGAAGTTACAGCATTTCAAATCTTTCCAAAGGATATAGACTTTAATTAGATACTGCAAATGTTTTGTAACTTTATTTAATTTTATTTTTATTTGCTGGGTATATCTTATAACTTAAAAATACATGTTTTAGTATACAATTTCTCCAGCTCCACCATTTAGATAACGATTTCTGTTTAGAATAGCTATTACCAGAATCTACAGTACTCCTGCATTCAGGATGTAATGTAAAATAGTTCCTCTGCCTATCATTTCAAAGTTGCTGTAGCCCATGTAATAATTGTTGAAGGAAGTATTTTACATGTAAAACATAAGTTTTGTAAGCATTTAATTTCTACAGATACACACACACACACACACACACACACACACACACACACACACACACACACACACACACACACACACCAGTTAACAGCCTGAGATGTTTCCATGGGAGCAAACGAATGAAAAAAAATGCCAGTCTTTGCAACTCCCCACCCCTTTACTGTCCCTGATTTGTCTACTTCATTTTCCACCCACTATCCCCCCAGCAGATACAGTCAATTTGTTGATATTCCCTTTACTAAAAATCACAAAGAATTGTCAATCAATAATGCCAGAAATTAAGTTTTCTATATTTTTTAAGACTGGATACTGAAGGAATGCATGTTGCATAAATGCATTGTTATTCCCTATCCCATTTTTCTGTGTTTTTATCTCTCTCAGTCTGTTACGCACACATACACAAACACATAGTCATACTAATATACTCAAAACACACACACATACTAATATACTCAAACACACACACACACACACACACACACACACACACACACACACACACACACACACAAAGGACAGGCGTTACAGCTTCTTTGTTGCAGCCCCCCTCCATGTGCTTCTTATGTGTCCCTTATTTTGCATCCTACCTCTTGTTTGGAGAATTAAGGTCAGTCAGTAATGACAATTTCTTGTTTTTTTAAAACTTGCAAATTGATAGACTACATTCTGCAGTCTAAAGACATTAGTCTTCTTAATCTTACTGTCTGTATTTCTCTCACTTTCACATTCATGTCTCTCTCTCACACATACATGCATTTCTTTTTTATTTACCTTTTCTTTTTTTCGAATTTTATGCTGTCTAAACAGCAATGCTGAATTTAGCAAGCATGAAAATGGCAGCTGTTTATTTTTCTTTCCGATTTTCTATGCACCTTAATATAGTGCCATGAAGAGGTGGACTCATTTTTCACTGGGCATTACCTATACAGCATTAACACCCTGCTGGGGAACAGTTGCTCTGCAATCAGAGTTTAACATTTAGTTTGCCCAGCAACACAAAGAATGCCAGGCAAATGGCACAAAATATGCAGAAAGCTTAGCATGCATGAATATCAATGCAACCTGAGCCTGACTTGTGCTATGATGGATGGAACAGCATGAAATGTATCAGGGCTGGTTTTGCAACAGGAAAATAATGTGGTAGATTCCATGGCAAATGGGCACTAGTGCTACATATCCAGTCAAATCAACAGATGGAGATTCCATATAAACTTGGATTTGTCACTCATCAATGAATACAAGCATAACAGAGCTACCCTACAACACTTTTCCGTGATGTGTTCTATAAATTTTATCTCACTAGATAGCTTGGATAGTTGATTCAACCAGACAACAAGATAGCCACTGTAATCTGTAACTAGGACATCAGAATAGTTCAGTAAGTTACTGGAAATAATATTAATATATCAAAAGTTGTATGCATCCAAGATCAATGCAGTCCTTAGAGTCATGCTTCAGTACAAATGAAAGCACATGTTGTTGTGTCTTTTGGCTTTACCCAGTTATGGGTCGCCACAGCGGAACTCCAGTCTGCTAATGATTGGCAGTAGATTTTTACATGCCGAGTTGCCAGCCCTGACGCACAACCTTCAATGAAGGTACGCCCATTCACGCATGTACAACGTCTTGCTGTGAGGCAACAATGCTACTGCAGCACCACCACCGCATGAAAGCACATAACATTCCCAAACATCCCTTGGAATGCCAAACCCATGTGCAGGCAGCAAGAGTCAGCAGTTCTGCTGATAGTGTGAGAAGCAACAGAGTATATTCATCTCTCCAATAAGGCTCCTCCTGGGCTAAAGACAGTGGTACACTTCAAAAAAGTGAAGTATCAGGCTGGAGTAATACAATTGTCTAAGTTGCCCTTAACAAAGATATACAAAAGAGAGGCAGCAAAATCCCAGTTAACTGAAAGTACTGAATGTCAACAGAAGTGATAAAAGGTGATATCTGATGAGTTGTGTGTTGGAAAATAACCAGTAATTTGAAAGAAGTGTATGAGGCTATATATGTGAAGTCTGGGTGTTTTTATGCACATGGACATGTGGGCATGTGAATTTGAAAAAGTTATATAAAATGTGTTGCCAGCAGCTGCAGTTATTTGCCTATCTCAGTACAGGGATGCGCAGTTAAATGTTTACCTGTTTAAGAGTGTCTTTTCTCTACCTAAATGCAATTGGTTCAAAGGTGATCATAAACAGTTGTCAGAATACAGGAGTGAGACTCTGCCCCAAAAATTGATTTTAAGAATATATTTCTGTTTATGCTTTGTTTGACTATTTCAACATGGATAGGTCAGGCTGATCTATATTCTGTTTCTAGGGGTTCACTGAGTTATATTTCTCAGGAACGATAAATTAACCACACCCATATCAATCCTTTAACAGCTGGGCATTTGTAGCACTGACTACACGATCATGAATGTGTGTGTGTGTGTGTGTGTGTGTGTGTGTGTGTGTGTGTGTGTGTGTGTGTGTGTGTGTGTGTGTGTGTACAACAGATCAACGCAGACATCAGATGAACAAACTGTCCCTGACTTTCATCCAGAAGATAAATCAAATGGAATACCATTTTGGTGAATAAAATAAAGTACTGTTTGCTAATGCAAATGAAAAGAGACACAGAGGGCAAAACAACAAAGACTACTATCTATGAGGGAACTGTTACAAGTGAACAAAGGATGGATGGAAATGCACATCTAAGGCATGCATGCTTCTGTTCCACAAATGGTGCCATCTCACCTCAAGGGCTGTGATGATTGTTTCAACAGCCAAACAAGGTGAGCAGTAAAATATTGGTTGCATCTTCAATGGAGGAACCTGCTTCCTGGATGCCTCATACTGTTAACTGGAGTGTATTGCAGATGAGACCATTAGAAAGAATGTTGCTTGTGCTATGTTGTATAATATAATGATGTATAGATGATTTGAAGCAGGGTAATTGGCATTTCAACACTTCATCCTACTGAAGATGATGGCATCAGCATAGCCCAGAGGATGAAGATCAGAATGCGGCACTCACAGAAGGCATCACTCAACAGGCACTATGTGCCCAGGTTACAACACATAGACAATACCTGGCAGGCATGTATGCATGTATATTTAGGGATAGCATAACCATTTACAATAATACATAAGATGTGTATCAAGTTGTGCACCCAGTACTGAATGCACATTAGTGTTGTAATAAAAAGCAACTCTCATATAATCCGAGGCCCAGAGCAAATATTTAGTATGTTTTATATTCCAATGAGTATAAAATATCTGCATAATCAAAAGGTAAGGTTATATAACAAACAAGGCATGAAAGCAGGCATGTAAAGACATGCATGAAAGTCAGGTTGGTGCACTATGTAGGTCAACAAACATGTCAGACTTCCTGTGCTAGCATTTGTGTACAGCCTGTGCTCACCTGACCAGAAGTCTCCAGCCACATAAAAATGCTAAAAGGCAGCAGGATGTCTTCAATAAAATCAAGAATACAGACAGTGCTAGAGGGTGCATACGTGGAGGTTCCTGGTTTGTCTATAGGTATGCTGGCACTGCTAGTAACACTACACATTCACAAACATGCACCCACAAACACACACACACACACACACACACACACACACACACACACACACACACACACACACACACACACAGTTTGCAGTGCAACAGACAGATGAGGGGACAGAGGTACTGCTGTGTGCCTCATTACCATGTATTCCCACAAGTAGGATACAGGTATGGCACTCTCATTGTGAGGGTGAGAGGGATGGCATAATGGTTAAGGTCATTACCTCACAGATACAAGTGCAGGGTTTGATTCCTACCTCTGTTATTGGCTAGGCTTGTAAAAGTCTTCAGAATGATAGCCTAGTATGAAACTATAAATTATCTTTCTTTGTCTTTTCAGCTTTTCCCAGTTAGGGTTCACCACAGCAGAACTCCAGTCCACTAATGATTGGCAGTAGATTTTTATGGGGCCGAGTTGCCAGCCCAATGCCCAACCTTCATCAAAGGCACACCCATTCACACATGTCTTTCGGAGGCCGCTCAACCACAGGGAGGACATGCAGACTCACACAGAAGGCACTCCAGCCGAGAATCGAACAGGAGAACCTCTTGCTGTGAGGCAACAATGCTACTGCTGTACCACCACGGTTTAACATGAAACTATGAATTATAACCTATGAAATATGATAGTGCATGACAGAATGGTAAGTAAGGTGAGCCAACATATGTCAGCCTCACATGGCACTTAGTGCTGCTGCCAGGCCAGAGCCATAAGGAATACACAAAAATGCAAATAGTGTAAACAATCGCTGCCTTAATCTACTTCACATGAATTATGTTATCCACCTATGTTACAAAACAGAAACAAAATAGCCTACCCCTCAAAAAAATCCAAAAGAATGTCATCAACTGCCTTGCACAGAAAAAATGCTTTTGAAGGGAGTGGGAATCCTTCTGCAACTGTATGTCTGCTGTTCTACTCCCATAGTCCCACTCATATAACCCTGAAGTCACATGTGCAGAAGAAGGAGGAGGAATTTTCCATAATAGTGTGACTGTCTTTTGGAATAAGAAACTATTCTGGATTCATCATTTCCAACCTGGCATTTATTCTTGTGGAACTCTTTGCTTGGGCACACTGAATCAAAACTATGTTAGAAAGCCATGCATCAAGAAATGAGTGTTACTTCACAGGAAGTGGTTATGCAGCTAAGTGGTTGTGCATTCATCTAAGATAGGATTATGTATTATAGGAAACACATGCCTACAGCAGTAACCTGCTCAGTACAATGCATGTGCACAGATCCCAAGGATATTATGGTACTCGTGGTGTTTTAGATGCTTGTTGCACTCTGGCTGGTCACACTGTGCTGGTAAAGATACACCCATTATCAAAAGCTTCCAAAGAGATATCTGTCAGAACAATGTTATACTCCTCTTCTTGCACCCCGCTTCACTGCCCAAGTCAGTTTACTCCCAGATCTGGAGAAAGGTTGCAACTGCTGTCATTCCACACTTAACATGACTGTCCATGGCAGGTCGAACAGCCTATAGGGTGACCCCGGCTGATTCTTACAAATATTTATTGCCAGGCTTAACAGCATTAGGCTATCATTAGATATGGCTCATTTTAGCAAGTCCCATAGCATATTTACCATAATTTCATCTTATTAAAAGTCCAGTTTGCTGTCCACTGAACCACAGAGCCACTGTTAGCACCAGTAATGTAGACAAGGATTTGATATAACATCTCCTGCACAGGAATGCATCACGGATATATAGTACATGACGTACACTGCAAAGCAATATCGGCATTGGAATGTGCATTCAAGTACATGGTGTGGGCATACAACCCATGGCCTTATTTTCCTAGCATCAATAATAACTTTGGACTTCTACCAGTAAGTAGTTTAGCAAATCTGTCTAGGGCCACTGCATGTAGTAATTTATTTTTCTTAAATAACATGGGCATTTGCAGCTTTAAACTGGTGCTTATACTTATTAACAGTAAATAGAAACAACCCATTTGTGATGACTGCTAGATTGTTTACAGATGGGCCAAGCCGGATTAGTTTCCTATTTTTTTAACTCTTTATTTGGTTTTAACAAATCCATCAGCATTTAAAACAGCATATAACAAGATAAATGATAACTATTTACAAAAGTCCATAACAAGAATATTATTATAATTAATTAATATTAATATATTTTTAACTATCAATACTTTTCCAGTAAATCATTGAGCTTTTTGTACTGATGACTTATGTTTAAAGTTGACAACTCATTTTTACAGACAGTCTTAGCTAAGCACACAAATTCACCAAATGCTCACTCAGTTTCACATTTCCATTTTTTTGTTATAACTTCTTGCAATGGGAAGTATTTCCCAAAGATGAGATACAGTAGAAAGTCAATTATCCATACTAATTGGGACCTATGGTAATTCAGATAGTCAAACATATAATTGAACTAAAAAAATTTCTAAAATGTTGTTTTTTTTCTGCATACAGGAATACACTTTTTAACCATTCAGCAATTCCAGTGGACAATAAAGAATATTTTTCACATGAGTTGGACAGCTCAGTGGTACAATGGATGCATTGTTACCTCACAGCAAGAGGTTCTCTGGCTTGATTCTCAGCTGGGATTCCTTCTGTGGGAGTCTGCATATCCTTTCTGCATTCATGTGGGTTTCCTCCCATGTTATAAAGACATGCATCTGGATCATTTCTCCCCAGGCCTCCACTGAAAATTGGCTTTGCTCCAAGTCAGACTTTCCTGGTAAACAAATAATAAATGAGTTGGTTACATGCTCAAGTGAGTACATATAATGTTGATATATTCAGACTTTATTGTTTTTCCTACCCAAAAACTTTGGAAGGTTGGTTCAGATAACTGACGTTCAGATAATTGACTCTCTACTGTATTTGAGAAATAGTTATAGCTGCTGTTATTGGAGCATTAAATAGTAGCAAGGAGTCAGTATTAATGCAATTGTCTGATAACAAAGCCTGAAAAAAAGTTTCTAAACTCACTTCAAAAGGAAGTCACCAACTTACAGTCCATTATCATGTGTAACCAATCAGCATTAAGAACTTCATTACACCTCCAGCATATTTTTCCTGTTTTATATATTTGTGTAATTTTATGAAGTATAAGAAAGATTCTATGGAGAAATTTCCATGTATAGATTTTTCAGTGAGGACATTGACTTTCCTGCAGATTTTAAGAATAACTTTTTATTTATATCTGAATTTTTTTTTTTGTTAATTTTTGTTGAGACGTTCCAGATTGCCATATCTGGGGTAACAAATTCAGTTCTAATAATCTTGTATATAATTGATAAATATGATTTCTTCTTGGGTGGCTCTCTATTAACATTAGAGAATAGATCCAAGATTTTTGGAACAGGTTTAGTTTGATGATCTAGCGATATTTTAATTTTATCTTGAATATATTTTTTTACAGGTATGTATATTTAATCAGTTTCCTTGCTCTATGGCATATCTTACTATGAAATATTCAACAGGATGTATTTTGTTTCCATTAAGAAACTGGCACCAAAATATTAGGCTACTCTTCTGCGAGAATTATCATTGAGTCTGCATTAAAAGTGAAAGCAGTGGGGAATAACATGATTAGTAATTCCTTGTCCAAGTAATTTGAATTCATAAACCTTTTAAAGATTGAAAGGATCTGGTTAATAAAACACATAAAAGTAAACTTGTGTCTTTCATTCAGAACAAAATATTTTAGAGATCAGTAGAAAATAATGATACGCAGTGTCATATAAGAATCTATGATAGGTTTGTTGTCTATTAATATTTTTGGTAAAATTATAATTTTAGTCTTGGTGAATAACTTTATGATTTAATTCATTAAGTTTTCATAGTTTATAAATATGGAATCTTTGTTATTAGATTCAATAGTGCTACTTAAATATTTAATTTGAGAATTTTCACAGTTACAATGTTTATATGTTTATGTGATTTTAAAAAAAATGGTCATTTATTATTTATAAGCAATGTTTTAGTTTTATGATTAAATTTCAAACCTGAAACCTTTTTAAAGTAATCCAAGGCTTTGAGTATATGATTTAATGAGTGTTCTATGTCAATACATGTCAACAGTATGTCAACAGCAAAAGGCTGGATTTGTGATGAAAACTACATTTATTTTGAAGCCTTTAATGTTTATATTAAATCTTATATAGTCATCT
Organism: Protopterus annectens; assembly: GCF_019279795.1. Taxonomy (NCBI): domain Eukaryota; kingdom Metazoa; phylum Chordata; order Ceratodontiformes; family Protopteridae; genus Protopterus; species Protopterus annectens. Next base: position 134,737,557 of record NC_056741.1, read on the forward strand.
GGTGATTCTATAGCTAGAGCAAGTAACAAATAGTAAAGAGGGAGTCCTTGTTTCATTCCTTTTGCTATACTAAAGGGTCTAGATAGAAAAGAACCTATCTTGACAAAAGATACTGAATTGCTATAAAGTGTTTTAATTAATGTTGCAAAACTAGAGGAAAAGTTATATTAATTTAATATTTTAAACAAATAAGGCCAGTTCACAGAATCAAAAGCTTTATTAATATCTAGACGTATTATTGATAATTATTTTTATTTTTATTTGCTATATCAGTTAATGAAATAACTAATAATATCGTCTTGTACTCTTCTGCTTGTTATAAAGCTAGCTTGATCTGTATTTATTAATCCAAGGCATATATGGTTTAGCCTTTTTGCTAGTATAGACATGAACATTTTGTAGTCTACATTCAAAAATGAGATATGTAAGTAAGAAACACATTAATCAGGATCTTAATCTGATTTTAAAATAGGTGTAATTATAGAGTATCTCCAAGATGGAGGAATATTTGCAGAGCTGCTGACGTCTTCAAAGTCACTGAATAAGGTTTTTAAAATATTGTCAGGTAGCCGTTTATACAGTTCTGGGAAGATACCATCTAATTCTGGAGCCTTGTAGATTTTGAGACTTTTAGTTTGGTCTTTCAATTCTTTAAAAAGAAAAAAAAGCTTATCAGTTTTACTTCTCTGTTCCTTAGTTAATTTATGATGTATTTTCCTTCAAAAAACTATCAATTATGTCATTATTATCTAGGTTGGTCTCCGTTTTATTCATTTATTTTCAAAATATTTACTAAAGCATTGTAATGTCTCATTTAGATTCATTATTTTGATGTTTTTCTCCTCTTTATATATAATCTCTTTAATATGATTTATTTTGTTAATATTTAAGACTGTAATTTATTTTTTCCAGATTGACTGAGATTTTGTATTGAAATATTTCCTGATTCAGCTATTTTTTAACTCCACAGTTGCAAATTTTTCATTGGACTTTAAGTTTAACTTTAATTTATGTATATTAGATTGCAGAGCATTCAAGTCCTTTTCCCATTCTTTCCTTTTACATATGTACCAGTGTTTAACTTTACCACACAAAATTAAATAGGTTTTAGGGTGTGCCATAATATAGCATCTGTCACCTCCCCATTGTTATTAAATTCCATGAATTGATTAATTTCTCTCAAAAGCCAATCATGAAAACCTTTTATTTTACTTATGTAGGCAAGTAACCCTTGACAATGAATTAAGATATTTGAGCTAAAAATGAGAGTGAATGTAATGGCATCAGGGTCAGACAAATGGCACGAGACTATTAATGCACCTTCTGTTTTTGAATGAAGATCACTTGAGACAAACACTTTATCAATATTGGTTTGTGTTCCATATCTGAAGGAATAGTGTATATACTTTAAAGAGATTTGTAGTTTTAAGTCTAAAATATTCCTTATATTCCTTATATTCATTAAACCACTATAATGATTTTAAATGTTTTGCTATAGAAGATACTCTGACTCTTTTCTTATTAGTGGTGTCTTTACTTGATAAAATACAATTAAATTCTCTGGGTATCACCACATTTCCTGTTGAATGTAACAGCATTATGTCTAGACACTTCTTGGCTGTTATAGATCCTATTACAGGAATCCAATAAGTATTTATGAGAGTGTCATTTTTTTATCTATTTCTATTATCACCAATCCCAGCATACCATTCTTATCAGAATAAGTGTCAACTGTTTTAGGTAAACTTAGTGTCTTCTTCCAAAAGATAAGAATACCTCTTCTTTTCAAACTAAAATGGGAACTTACTAGAATTAAATAGCCCTTAATTTTCAGCCTGCCTAAATCTTCAGTCAAAATATATTTTTTTGCAAGAAGACAGTATCTGCTTTATGTAATGTTAAATACTTATGTAAACAGTTTCTTTTTAATGGGTTATTCAACCCATTAACATTAACTGAAAGACAAATGCAGCCAAATATTAATGCAGCTGTGGCAGAATGTTCACAATTTCAAGCCAAGTCAAGTTATAAATCCACAGAATATTCACAGTCTCAAGCCAGGTCAAGTTATAAATCCACACGTCTTATTTTCCAAATAAAATCCCTTTATTGCAAGTAAGTTACAACAGGTAAGCACTTTCACAAACTTTTGTTTGCTTCATCAGATCATAAACAAGCAGACTAACCCCCCCTCTTTATACTCATGCAAATTGAGTTTTGAGGTTTGTTTCTTCTTATTAATTGAAATACAGTTATACCTTGGCATTTTTGAGAACAAATGGTTTAAAAACTAATGAACAGTGGTTTAGTACAATTAATACAGATCTATTATATGTATAACTAGTTATGGACAAACATTCTCAAACTTGTATTAAAAATCTAAGTTAAAAACATTTTTATCCTCTATCATGGAATAAAAAAATTCCTGGTTTGATGAAAATTTCATACAAACCACATGCTAACAGCCCCATAACTCTACCTAATCACAAATACTTGTTACTGCTTATGTAGATATAATAAAACAACATGAATAAAATAGAATCCACACTATAAGTTGAAATTCTATCAAACACAACAGAGAACTAAACAATTAACTTAATCTTATAAAATCACATTTGAGATAGAAAGCCACTTTATGTATAACAGTTGTCTTATTTCTTTGTAAGTGTGTTTGTATTACTCACTTACTTACTAATCTGTTATTCGTTACTTTCTTAAAACATGATTCCCCTAATACTAAGACTTTTAAATATCCTATCTACACCATTCAATATGTTTGTACTACTTGTCTTTTCTCCCCCAGCCTTCACTGAAAAAGGGTTTCAGCTCAGTCAGACTAACCCAGTCAACAAATGTCAAATAAATAAAATAACTAAATCATAGCTAATAACCTACTCTTCGATGTCCATATCTTACAAACCATAAAAAAGGTCCACAAAAAATGTGAACCCTATATAGACATAAACAATTCCTCTCAGAACAAGCACAGATCACTCTAGCCCAAAACCATCTACTCTCCACTCTAATGTATGCCGCACTAATTCTTACCCAAGTCAGAAAACTTGATCTCACCATTCTTGAATCATGTTACAATAAAATTGCCAAGTTTGCTAACAACTCCACCTTCAGAACCCATCACTGTCAATCTCTAAAGGAACTACAATGGTTAGGACTTCCCCAGCTACTCGGTTACCACCAGCTTGTCATTGTCTTTAATATTGTTAGACATCCTGAAAAAACCCCAGCACTAAGCCAGTTACTTTCTCCATACAGAACCAGTCGTCCTCTTCGATCTGAGAAATTCCTCCTCTGCATCTCTAAAGCTAACAACAACTCAGGGAAAGCCCTTTTTTTGCACTTTACACAGTCTTTTCTGCTATATCTACTGTATATATGTTACAGTTAGGTATCTTACTGTCAACTTGAAATTGTATAATATGTCATGTCTAATCATATGATTTTTTATTCTTTTATCCTATCTCACTAATCCAATGTTAAAGCTTGATGTAGGAGACTCTCTAGCTTTGTAAATTTACTCACTTACTGCTGATGTATTGTTTATTGTTTAGACTGGATTGTATAAGACTTGTTATGTCTGTACTTAACTCAATTATCACTGTTGTATTATTGTTTGTATTACCATGTTTTATGTTAATCTAATTGTGGAGCATTTCTCCCCAGACCTCTGCTGTAAATCGACCTGTGTCCAGTCGGACTATTCCCAGTAAACAAATGTAAAATAAATACAAATAAATAAACAATATACATAGTATACTACATTGACTATTATAATTTATTACTGAACTGTTATTTAGGGTATGTGGGATAACCTTTTACTTAAGCAATCCTGTATATTGTGTATAAAAGCTGGCTGTTCATGTCACTGCTATCAAGCATACCTATATAAAGTATCTGAAATAAGTGTTATCTTTATTACTGACAATGTTAGCTGGGTTACCTGAATTAAACTCTTGGTGAGATAAACTTAATTAGCTATGCTTACATTTAATCAATTATAGGCAGCCATATCACATATGTATGTTGTCAGTAGGTTAAAATGTTACTTATTTTTATGCAAGCTATACTACCAAGGGATTTCAGCTCCACATTATCATACAGAACTGCACATTTCTCTCCACAGAGGTACATGACCACATACATATATGTATCTAAACCTTACCTTCTCTATATAGTTACAATAAAATGTGAGTTGCAAGCATAAACATACACACTCACATCTAGTAGTCATCATAACATAATATAGGATAGGCTTCTGAGGTGTCTGTTATAAAGTTGGAATGGTAGGTAGGTAGGAATGTTGTTTACTTTTTTGTAAAAACACAAAACCTGTTAAATTTATGTTATTTTCATTCAAACAATGTACTAATAGCTTATACTTTGTTTAATATTTTATAAAAAGAAGTAATGAAGCAGTTTATTTTTACAGCTATTTTAAAACGTTGCTGTTTAAAGACGCTCTATGTATTCAAAATAAATAAAACTTTCTGTAACTTAAAATGTATACTGATCTTATTAATGAAGCTTTCACATAATCCCTTTAGAGCAGCATTATATGGTTTATAAAGGTTGCTTTTGAGTAACCCGCCTTTAGAGATCTTTTCCCTTGTGTATCATGTTTCTGCCCCCCTCAGTCTTGCAGTTCGTATTACAAGTTTCCTTAGAACAAAAGCTTCTTGATTTAGTAATACTGAGTATAAAATTTTAAAAAAGCCTGTTTTAATTTACATAATAATTTATGAACGTTATGATTAATTTAAAGAACTCTTCAAAACCTTCCAATAATGTCCATTTGATGTTCCATTTAAATGTTCCTTTCATTTACTGTTTCTAGAGGGGTTGGTGGTCTTGTAGGACTTCCTTTCTCATGAACTATTCAAAATGAGACCAGGCTACTACTGAAACTTAAATAAGGTCATGCCATTAAGAAAAATATTTTGAAACACTTTTTAGACTTTCAGGTAGGAAAATGAGGTAAAAGAAAGCTGAAAAATTAAAAGGACCTGTGATCACACTGGGGTAGTCACAATCTACGTAAAAAAGACACTTTAATAGTTTTAGTGAAGAAATAAAGAAAAGCCCCATTTAAAGTAAAATTAATTAAGTACATGTTATTTAAGCATTTCCTCAACATTTAGTAAGACTATTAAAGAAAAGTGCCATTTAAAGTAAAATTAATTAAGTACATGTTCTTTAAGCATTTCCTCAACATTTAGTAAGACTATTACTGATTATATAAATGTTTAAATTTAACAGATAACTGCAACAGAACATATCTGCACATGTGCTTTCTTTTAGTACATTGTTTTAAATACAGTTTCACTCTATATCAAACCCAGACTATTTATCATTGCTTATATGTCTTCTTATTGATATTTAGATAAAGTGAACTATAAAACTTTAATCAGTTATTTAAACTCAGATTATATATTTCAGATTGCTATTGATATAAATATAATTTATACTTTCCCCCATCTAGTAGAAAATGAAATGCATTTCAATAGGCCGGTATTGCTTACTGAAATGATATTTTAATATAAAAAATGAAAGGATGAAAAGTATCCATTCAGAAATGCTTAAAATACAAGTTTTTATAAAACCATGCATTGTACTGCAACATTGTGTAATATTTAAGTTTTTTTATGTCTTCTACTGTCCATTCATTCCTTGTAACATGTCTTTTCAATGATGAGGTGCACTCCATTTTTCAGTCTGATTAAGTAAGTTGTTCTGTACAAAAAAAAAAGTTTTTCTTTCTTCTGACAAAAAAGTCTTAATTTTGCTGGGTAAACGAGATGTGTTTTTATTCCAGATTTTTTTAGGCTTCTGAGCAAGGGAATACATGCTTTCCTTTTTGAGACAAGTAAAGAAGAAAAGTCATTGTCAAATCTGATAAAGTTATTCCCTATTTTCATGGGTGATGCAGACCAGGCAGTTTTTAGAACTAAGTCTTTCTCCTGACTGGAAATGAATTTCACTATTATGTATCTTGGATTTGAAGTTTTCTTGTTTGAATTTGTTGCTGATAGCGATCTATTTGCCCTGTCTATACCATATGATTGGGCTTTGGCGAGTTTTAAAGTTTTTGACATTCAAATAGTTAAAAAGTTAACCATATTTTTTCTCTCTTGCTTCTCAGGTACTCCATATATCCTGATATTGTTCTTTCTTGCCCTGTTTTCAAATCATCTAGCTTATCCAGGAGCTTGTTCTTTTATTTTAAAATTAATTCAATGTTACTTTCTCCTTCAGTCTACCATCTAAGTCAGTGAGTGAGTCTTTCATGGCAGATAACTGAAGTTTTTGCTATTTAACTGCTTCATTTATTAATTCTATTTGCTTGTTACACTTTTCTTTGATTGTGTCTACCTTAGAGTCTAGTTTATCCAATTTTAACAATAAGTCCTGAATACGATTGATAGATTGTAGCTCCTTCATCACAGTGACTTCTTGGAGTGTTGCCGTAGAGTGACTCATTTTCATTTGATATTTTCAAGCTGAAGTTTTGACAGGAAAATTTTAAAAAAGAGTCAGGCAGTCCCAAATAGTTTCCAATTCTTTATTTCACCTTTTTAGAAGTTTTTTTTTTTTTGTGAAATTAAAAATTAAATCCTGTCAAAAATATATAGGAGAAGCAGAGCAAAAAAATTCTTATGCCATCTTGGCCACACCCCACTTTCCTATTTTTCCTTAACATAGGAAGTGAGTCACTATAAGGAGAGCCCGTTTACTTACCAGCTGCTAGAAGGCAAACATTTGTCCTGAAGTAAAAGAAGAATATTCAGGGAATGATAAAAATTATCCTTCACCAAAGTTTACTTTAGAATTAACTAATTTATTAGGGAATGTTCCATAAAAAGATGATCAAGTTAATCGTTAATGACTGCACTCAAAATTTTACAATACTTTGTAAATGCAAATCAAGAAGCAAATACAGGTGTGAAAACAAAGGATGAGATAGTTATAAATATTTCTGGATAGGATTCTACTCAGTAGAGTATGATCTCCAGATGCATTACTGGGTCATGTCTTATCAGTAATCATCTAGTTAAACCATAGTTGTGCCACTGGAGGAAAAAGTGTTGTCATATTACAGCCCATGTTAAAATTAACTAGGATGGCTGCACAATGCTTCCTCACATCATTATAATAGTAATTATAATAGCTGAAAGGTAAAGGTAGGAGCTAAGTACAGATAAAAATTTATAATGTAGTCAAGGAAACTAAGAACATATCAAAACTCCCAGAACATCAAAGTGAGGGAAACTGTACATAAAAATTATAGCTGGTACAAAGCACAAAATAAACAGAATGTTTAGGCTGAGTAATGTAGCAGTGAGTAAATGTGCAAGTATTGGTAGGTCAATAGGTTAGCTTACAGGAAGTAAACTAAGAGAGAATAATAACTGCAATTATACAATAAAAAATAGTTAATATTCCAAAATGCCCACACAAATTGGACACCCCAATCAGTGTGCCCATTGTAAATCGAGTATATTCTAATAGAAAGAAGACCAATCTCCGAACTATTTTTGAGCGGCTGAACTTTCTATTACAATATGTCGGTTATCTTGAAATATTATCAGAGAGACAGTACAAAATATTCAAAAAATAGGACATTCTGCAAAACTGTGGACAGTTGAATGATGTGCACAAAAACATCATGCCACAGATTTGGAAAACTGCTCTAATTAAACCCTCCCAAAACATACCGACCCAAAAGATACTGCTCACTTCCATCCAATATCCATCCTCCCAAATTTGGGCAAACTTAAAAGATATACTAGACCCAGCTCTCTCTATATATCCACCTGCTCTCCTACAAATGGCAGGGAGCATGGTCTTGACAAAGTACTGTGACAGCATTTTGGTCCCTAACTGATGACATCCTGCTAAACTCTGAGAGTGGCCTCATCACAGGTGCTTGTTTTTTATAGTCCAAAAAAGGTATTCAACCTCATTGACAACTATCTTCTTCAAAACAAACTAATGGAAATTGGTAAAAGACCTGAAGCTGCTTCCTGGTATAGAAACTTCCTCACTGATAGACACTTCAGAGTTAAAATAGGATCATCCCAGACAGAATCTGCACCTATTACAAAAGGTTTACCACAAGGATTCATTCTTGCCCTCTTCCTCTTCTCCATCTTCATTAACAAGTTCCTTGCAACAGCCTCCATCCCTAAGTTATCTTCTATGCTGATGACATGGTCATTTACCAATCAGGTCACTCTCATACCAACATTAAGTACCAACTCCAGTCAGTTATATGAGCTCCACCAATGGATCATAATCCATAAACTACTAGTCCACCCCACAAAGGACAAACTTATGCTTTTTGGAACTTCCCAGAAAATTCACCAAGTAACTCCTTAACACTCTTTGGATTGCACAACCATTCCACAGAGACAACCTGCATCTTCAAATGCCTACATGCATATATGCATATGTACATACATATATACATACAAATATTTAAAGTATGGACATTAATGCCCTTCTAGCCTGCCAGTATACCAAAACAGTTGTTCCCATAACAAGTGCCCAGGCTTTCTTATTCACTACAATTTATATACAACAGTTTTTTTAAACAATTAGTCTGACCTATTCTGTTATTGCTTACATTTTTGTATTTTTTATTTGTAAAATGCATTATATTTCACCCAGGCTGAGCCTGAAATTGCTTAAAATTGAGACGTGCACTACCCTGGTAAACAAATATAAACAAATAAATATAGTACAACTGATTATAATCCTGTTAATGTTTTCTGTCATCCATTCAGACTTTAGCAGATTATCCCTCACTTTCACACATAAGTTTGTCTTGTCCCTCATAAACATTTGCACTCCATTGCAAATATTGCCCTTGCAGTTTAAAAACAAAATGACACAGACCGAGATACAAAAAGATATGGGAATGTCACCACAGCTCCCTAGCATTATACTGATGTACAAATCAAACTTACGAACCAACATACCATTGGCTTGTGGAGTCCATCAGTCAAGAAGTAAGGACGAGAAAGAACACTAAAATGCCATTATACAAAGCCATTTTTAAAGAAAGGTTAGCAATTTCTTTCTTAAATAGTGTCATTGTGTAATAGCAATAACTCACAACTGGGTGTCAGTATCATAGGCTTAACCCATGGCTGGTTTTGTTTGACCATGCAGGCTTCACTATTATTGTTAAATAATGTAGCTTCATTAGATAACAGCACAACAATATGATTTCTACACAATAAATAGAAGCAGCAGGCTAAGGTTAGTGATGAAATACAAGACACAGTAAATTTAAAGCAAATGCAGCTGTTAATGGGTATTCATATAAAACAAATGTAGTAGGTCAAAAGACAAGGTCAAGACATCCAGCAGGAATGGTAGTCATAACGGCAGGCTTTTATTCATTCAGGTACTAGATTTAATAGATATTCAGCAATCCAAGGACAAATATTACTAGCAGAGCCACAGAGAGGAAGAAGCAGTCCACAAACATTTTCAGGTGAGAGCAGTGGCTTGACAACTTTATGAAAACTTTATATAACAAACTGAATTCTTCAGTCAGCAGAATGCTACCTTGTATAGTAAAGCGGCATGTGTAACCGATTCGTATGCAGCATGGTCACTTCTCAATAGAGGTTTAATTCTTTTTCTGTCATACATCTACATACATAATGACAACCAGCTGGATTACTAGTGCTCAGTAATATATTGCTGCTCAGTTTTCTCACAACAGTTGTTGGCATTTTACTATGCACTGGTCTCAGTCCCTAGGATTCAATAAACTCCGTGCAAGAATAGCACTATTCTTGCACAGAGTGGTTCATGTCCATATAGCACAGCAGCGCACCTTGCATATTCATGAAGGTGTGCTGTTGTTCAACCTATACGGATACAAACCGTGAACGAGTGCAGAAGGTGTGTTCAAGTAGTGAACGGACATTGAACATGCCCCCTGCACTCAGAAAGTGGTGTACAACACTTTCTAATAGGATCTGGCATAATTTTAGAGAATTACTCTAATATTATGCCAGTATTTAATGATCATTTCAGTGTCTGTGGATACTGAAATACACAAGACATCAGGAAAGTACTGTAGGGGGTGTGTGACAGGTTCTGTGACACACACTCTGCATTGTAAAAGTGCTGTATGACACCTCTGCAACCTGTTGAAGAAGAAAATGTGTGCACATGCACAAATAATGGGGGATAAATCCCTGAAAAGGGACACAACATATATATTTCCCACACAAACTTAGAAAGATGATAGAAAACAGGTCATGCATTAGCATGAATTACCGAAGGGTAGAAGTCTGAAAGCAAATGTATGCCAATATTCCCTGACAGTATTCCATGTGGACAAAGGCACAAATAATGGGGGGAAAAAAACAATAAAATAGGGACACTTCTGAAAAATTGCCCTCACACACTTAGAAAGTTGATAGAAAAATAGGATATGTATTAGCAGGAGTCTTTGAAGGCTAGAAGCCTGAAAGCCAAATGAATGCCATTATTTCCTGATTGCAGTCCTCAATGACTTGTCAGAACACCACAATACTCACTTATATAATATAATAATATAATAATAATGTTATATATATTTTTCTAGGCTAAGGAATGTTTAAGCGTAGCTAAGCGAGTGTGCATGTAATGGCCCACCACTTACCATAGCTTAAACATCCCATAGGATAAATACAAGTACACAGCAGCAAAGGTAGTAGATGAATGCTTTACTTCCACCACAAAATCTGTTACCTTTGCCTTTCACCTTCAAGGATACATACATCACAATGAATACTACATTTATACCAGATTGTAATCCCATCATTAACACATTAATTAATTATCCTAGTACCCTTACATTTTTAAATATCTAATTTCCTCAACTCCTTTAAAGTGACCAATACCTATTTCATCAAACCATTATATAAAAATTGAATTCCACTTTCAAACTATCAAAATACAAACATTTAATACATAAATACTTAACACATAAACTTCAAATACAGTTGTGTATACAAATAATATATGTGTGTCTGTGTGTGTGTATGTATATATATATATATATATATATATATATATATATATATATATATATATATATATATATACAATTTTTGAATATATATATGTATTTATTAGTATACACAACTGTATTTGAGGTTTATGTATAAAGCAAACTTACGGACCAACATACCATAGGCTTGTGCAGTCCATCAGTTAAGAAGTAAGGATGAGAAAGAACACTGAAACACGATTATACAAAGAAATTTTTAAAGAAAGGTTAGCAATTCCTTTCTTAAATAATTAATGAATGTGTTAATGATGGAATTACAACCTGGTATAAATGTAGTATTCATTGTGATGTATGTATTATTGAAGGCGAAAGGCCAAGGTACCAGATTTTGTGGTGGAAGTAAAGAATTCATTGACTATCTTTGCTGCTGTGTCTTTTTCTTCTATTTTGGTGCTAGTGTGTTTTACGATAAATACAAATATACAGGTGACATTTCCAAGCTGAGATAGTGTAGTAGTTAGAGTCCCGGCTTTATATGCAGACATTCATGGTTCGAGTACCAAGACAGGCAACTCATTTTTCTATGGGAATGTAGTGTTAAAATTATTTTTATAAACGTAAATTATGTAGCAACAGGTTTTTGTCAACCAGGGTAGTGTAGCTGGTATACAATGCAAGTGTGAGTGCATATAACATGTGAAACCACCCATGTACACACAAGTGCCCCATACAATATAGTCACACCCTTTGCCAATGTAAGGAAAGCACAAAGAGGGATGTCATGTAACGCATATGATATACACTTAAATGAAATCAGTCCTCTGATATATTTAAAAAATTAAAAGTGAGCAATAGTTAACAATGCTCAGCTATGCTTAGCAAGTGGAACCATTGCTAAGATGTGATTTCAAAGCAGCAGGTAGCTCAGTTAAGTGGATTTGTGCACAGTTAAACACTGCTCAACAACTTTTCCTTTAAGCAGTGTTAAAACCGGCTCAGCAGGTTTGTTCACTGCTTAGTGGAGCTTAACCTTTTCAAAATGGTCCAATGACAGCAAAGGGCAGGAATATTGCACTATTTAAATGGGGCAGGTGGGAATACAGCCATAATCCTTTATAGTCCATCTGTTCAGATACAATGCTGGTGTTGAAGAGGGAGTGCATTCTCAGGTGCAATGCTGGAGAATTTGGGAGTCCAGGGTCATGGCTGGACTCCTTGTTAAAAACCATGAGGAGAGACTGCTGTAGGGCCAGTACCAGGGCTCCCACTACAAAGCAGAGGCCTGGGACCATCTCACACATGACTTCACCAGTGTTACTGGCATCCAACAGACTGGTGAGCAGGTATGGCACCACTATGCTGACCTAAAGCATAGGAAGAGGGCACTCTTGGACCAGTGGATCCAAGATGGATGGGCCCAGAATGCCCCAGTAGTGTGTAAGTATTACAATCTAGTAGTTTGTAGCAAATACTAGCCTGAGAATGTGATAGACAAATATGCATAATGTGTGTTTTTCTCTCCTACAGCTGCAGAAGAGAGGGCTAGTAACGTGGAAGCCCATGGTGACAGACTGCTGAGGCTGCACTGACAGGCTGGTGAGCACAAATCTATTTTGCAGTATTTTGTTAAAATAGCTAAGAAGGAGTACATTGCTTATTGCTTGTAGGTATACTGTTACTGTGTGAACTGAATAAATAAAAAAGTATGACTGATGAAAAGTGAAGTGCAATAAAGACCTTGAAAAAAACTGTTGTGTTTATTCTGGTATGAAGTTTTAGATATATATAGAATGTATACAGGTTCTTTACAGCAAATATGGTTGTCACAGCCTGCAGTAACTGAGGTTCATCTGTGAACAAGCTGTTAGTAGAAACCATAGATGGTGTAGCTTTAAAATGACATATAAATGAAATGTGAAATATATACTGCACTAAGCTCTGAATCCTGAAAAGTAATATGTCAAGTGTGTTCGATCCAGCATTGCCTTATGTTAACCTTTTCTTTCCAGGTTGTAGTAATCCAAATGAGTAATGCACAGTACAATAACTTTCTCTTATGCATGCATCACAGAATTACAAGTTTAGACTGTCTAACCAAGAGACTATTAGGTAGAAACTATTGAATCAAAAAATAGCAGTTCCCCAGTAGCTCAGTGTGATGAGAAATAGCTTAGTTGTTCCTTTTTCACACCCAGACATGGTTCGAATCCAGGGAGTGGTACTACGATGTATGCATATCTACACACAAGGAATCAGGAATAAATGTAAAAACAGTAAGGTAGTGTTAACAGAAATATTACTCACAGGTTTTACAGGTTAGTAAATGTTGCCAGTAGCTGTATGAAGGGTATACTAATAAACTGTGTACAACTGTTCAATTGTCTCACCACATGCCTGTAAAGGACAGCAGGGTAGGTACATGCAATATGCACTCTTCCTGAATCATACCTCTCACCTGTACAGGTATTCACTGAATATCCAGGCATTTATCTCAGATTTGTGGTCCGTTTTACATAAAGTAGTGGTGTCATGGCAAATCAGTGGAAAACCATTATAGACTAAACATAGAAAATAATGACGGATATATACAAGTGTCAGATGTTATACCCATCAGAAAAGACATGCAAATGCAATACCTGTAATTTTATCAGCTTTCCAAGTTTGTAAGAGAAATATCTAAAAATTGTCCATATTTATGGGCCTTTGCCCCACTCGTATGTATGGCTTTGTCCAGATCTCATGCTCTAAGAGGTTGAGGGGTATGTTTCCGATACATGTTTCTCATGTGTCATGCTGTCACGGCTAGTGGTCACTGCTGCAAATAATCCTGGACACAGATAGGAAACCAGTTGATGTATGCCTTTAGCACACTCAAATAACAGCAGTTACGTGTACCACTCCTGTGCCAGATATGTAACCCTGATGTGTACAAGTCCCCTCTAGTTATGTACCCACAGTTGTCACAGTTTGCCTCATACCATTTCAGGCTGACAGTTTAATAGGTATGTTGGTACCACAGAAGCTATGGCCATAGGAAGATGTAAAGTGAGGGCAGATCCATAGAGTACTGAGCAGTACTGTTCTGGAAAATAGAAGCATAAGCAGTTGTTAATGGATTGTCCGATCTGCATCCATAATTATTACTCATATACTACAGTTATGTTGTATTCCAGCCCAGTGTTGGGACTTGTGTTATATTATTGTTAATATGACAGCAGTAAATGGTAGTCTAACCACGTTCAATATGCAGCAGGTCAAAAGACAGTTAAAAAAAACACACAAGCGTCTCAAAGTATGAAAAAATTATTAATCCATAAAAAAAAAGAGTGCTGAGGAGCGGGAAGCGATCCTCCTAAAAGCGCCGCCTTTTTTTTTTGCTGCATATTATTGAAACGTGTAGACTAATTATTGTTAATATGTTTGATTGCTTGCATGTTAGCATATCTTGTTCAAATACCATTGCTGGTGGCCTGTTGCCATCAATCTTACTGGCATGCTGTCATGATGTATACTGTTGTTCCATTTATGCACGTGTTCTGTTTGCTATGCAACTGTTTCAAATTTGTTTTATGGGGTTAATTGGAACACTCATGCATGCTGTTATAACTAATCTTGAAATGTGTTGTTCATGACTAACCAACAAATTTTGTAAAACTTTAACACCATAGCATGTTTGGGAAGGCATATGCCAGTGGATCCTCCTGTCCCACCTCATCTGGCCGTGGCAATGGGCCCCAGCTCATCTGGGACCCAATCCAGATCTCCCTCTTCTGCTGGTCCTGCACCACCTTCGGGTGGAACCACCACTGCGGACGGGGCCCAGGGTTTGGTGTGCAGCACCCTTTGATCCAAGTTTGGAGAACAGCTGCACCAGATTGTGGGCCACTTGGTACACCTCGAGGGGCAGGCCGCCCCTCCTATCCAACCCCCAACACAGCCACCTTTGGGAACGTGAAGGTGCAGTGGTGACTGCCCATGGGTGGGGATCTCAGTCCCACTGCAACCATATGGGGGCCTATGGGCTTCGGATTCCCAAACACCCTCCCCATCAAATGTGTTTACTTCCTCATGTGTCATATACCACCCCAGTCTGCTGTCTTGTCTGTTTCCCTACCCAACCTACCTCCCCAGACATCCATATAAACCTTTCACATCATCCCACTTTCATCTTATAAAAAAGGAAAAGGGCATCTGTCCCCAAAAAAAAATCACCCTATACATAGCTGTTCATTTCACACACATGTCGACTGGACACATGTAATCTGGTCCATTTGGCTTGACAACACATTTCTGTTGTCCTCACCCCTCACTCTGGGTTTTTTTGTGCACACATTCACCTCCAAATTCTGTACAAATGCAGAGCTGTTGCTGTATAAGGAATGAACAGCTGTGGGCCTTCCCTACGCCCATCCTGCAGATCCTTAGCTATCTTTCATATTGTTTTCTGCTCTGCGTGCCCCTTTTTCACCACTTTGCTATCACCCCTTTTTCTTTTCTTTTAAAGAAATTAGCGCAGGTGTAAGCATAAGTAAGCAGTAGTAAGCAGGCGTAAGTGAGTTTGCATGATGCGAAGTGAAGCCAACACACAATTTAAGCATCTGTACATTTAACCATGTGTTGGCATCACTTAGCACTGCACAAACCCACGCAAACCCACTTAAAACTGCTTTAACCACTCTGTCTCCATGAGACACTGTTCTGCCTAGCAACAAAAAATTCAGCCTTGCCACGCCTCAAACTCAGGGCCCTGTACACCATAGTGAGAGCAATGTACCACTACACCATTTGCACTGAAGGGATTGTTGACACTTTTTCAAACATATCATGCAGCACAGTCATTCAACAGTAGGGAAAAGAATCTTTGTAGAATCAGTCAGGTTTTGTATATATACATATACACATGTATATATGTATGGAGATGCATATATATGGAAAATAGATGCATAATATAAATATATATATAAATATATATATATATATATATATATATATATATATATATATATATATATATATATATATATACACTCATAGCATGTAGTGGAGTCATACCTCAGAACCATACCTCTCAACCTCTTAGTGCAAGAAATCTGGCCAAAGGCTGTCCAAATGGGGTACAATTGGCCAAAACTACGGACATATTTTAAATATTGCTGTTATAAATGTAGAATCTTGCCAGAATGACAGGATTTGTTTCAGCATACATTTTCTGAAGGATGTGAGTTCTGAAACTAAAATGTATATCATCATTTACTGACGTAAATCCTTAGATTATCATAGTGATTTACCAGTGAAATAAAAATAATGAATCTGTGGAACAGACCAGAAATATGAGCAATAAACCTGGACATTCTGAAACAATCCCGGCAGTCAAGAGGTAGGCTCAGAACCCCTTAGTGCAAAGAAGCTGGACCAAGCCTGACAAAGTGGGGGGAGAAAGCCATGAAAATGGGGACATATCTGAAATACTGTAGTAGATAAGCTGACACAGTTGCTGCAGAAACACCCTCCTGTCTGTCTTAACATATATTGACTGAAATAGTACAAGTCCAACACTCAATTACTTCTCACTAGTTTGTTGACTTAAATCCTCACATCATCCCACTGACGTGTCAGAAATACACAACACGTATGAGAGCCAGGCAACAGTACATCCAACAAATATCTGGACATAACATCACATTAGGGAAACTACACTCAGCTCCTAAGTATGTCACCAAGCACCGTCCAAACTACAGTCAGACTGGCACAACATTAACCCAAATCTGCTATGGGGAATTACACATGTGCTTGCAAACATATCAGGCACTACAGAGACGCAACAGCACTGAAAAACAGACACCAGTATGAAAGTACATACACAGAACCAATTCCACCACAGTCACAGTAACATACCGGTAAGCCAAATGAACAGTACAGTTAAGGACTGTGTGAACTAAAACATCTCAACATATTTGCCACTCACATACTGCCCCTACATATACTGTCCCAATTCACAGTGTAGTATGACACCTGACCATGGTATGGGACATGTCTCAATCTGCTCCTACAGACATATACAGCCAAAAGACTACGAGAAACTGGAGCAGCATGCACATGCAGATAGAAAAGGAGCCATAACACATACATCTATCCTCCTTTCTACACAGGCCAAATAACACTGACACATTACACTGCTACACAATCCTGACAGTCTGTCAACAATCTCCAGAAATACACAGACCTTTCAAATGTTCAGAGTCCCACAGAATGTCCAGGCTTTGTCATATATAAGGCCTCTTACACATAACATGTCTGGCAGTCTGATACATCACTGGGATGACATCAGGAATGAAGGCACTAAATAATGATATACCCTACCTATCACACTCTTACTGCATGACATCTGTACAAAGCCTGACATGCCTGGGGTCAGAGGCCCCAAAACAGGGGCATATGTGAAATATTGCTGTTATAAACTGAGACAATTGCTGGTGTAACAGAGTTTGTTGTAACATATCTTTTCTGAGGTATATGAAGCCAGAAACACAAATGGATGATACCATTTACTGACTGCAATCCCCACAGTATGCTACTTATTTTACAAAGACAAAAAATGTCTGAGGAACACACCAAACATGAGGGTCCAAAATCTGGCCATTCTGTGGATAGCCCTACAGATAAGAGTTCTGTCAACCACATAACACTGTCAGACTTAAAATCATGCAGAAAAGATATGTCTATACAAACACTGTTAAACTAGCATTAATTCAACTGTATAACAGCAATACATACATTCTGTCCCTATGTCTGGAACATTCTCCCTCAGTTTGTTGTGCTGTCTCCACAGTTTTCATTGGTAAATGTATTTCCAACTACCCTCTGTGATGCTGTTGTTCACACGCCTTCATGAAGTCCTCCTCACAGGCAAGGAAAAGGGGCAATGCTGACATGAAGTACTCAATTACAGGTGTGTTGCCATGCCATTGGCTATAGGAATAACACCACAACTGTTCTGTATGCAGTTAACAAGTGGGGGCACCAACTGGTGCACAGGCCGTTGGCTGCTCATCAGCATTACCTACAAAAGGCAAGCTGTTGCCTATGCAAAACAGATGTATACCCTACATCTGGGAAAGAGACAGAGAGACAAAGAAACCAAGCAATGCATACTGGAATAAAACTAACCATACTTGGAAAAAAGGTATGTCAAACAAGTAAGTATGTAATGGAATGCAGTAGGGGGTATGTAATAATGGGAATTAGGAAATTCAACAAATATGTTTCAACAAGACTTGCTGTACTGATATATTGCTGATCAGAACCTATGGCCATAGCAACTGGGTCTGTCTGCAGTGACATAGATCACAGCTCAGGCCCCTGAGTCACCCCAGAAAAGGATGGCTCACATATGACTACTACTGGAGTGTGTGTTGAACAATACTGACTGTGACACTGCTAGACCAGCTACTGGGATGTTGCAGATATCCATATGTTAATTGTGAATACAATTATGATATACATGTATGTCTCAGAAATGTGAGAGACCTATACAGGGTATTTGCATAATGAAATACTGTTGCAGATGTGTGTGTTGAACTGCATGTAATATACTGGGCTCATACCATTTAACTGTCCAGTGTTATGCACGCTGACCATGTGTGCCTCATATTTGTAGTCATTTACTCATAGACTCATTTTATGTCTGGCAAATCAATGGCAACCTGTGAAGACTGACATTACAACATCTCCTTCTCTTTCTTTTGGCTGTTCCTGTTAGGGGTTGCCACAGCAGATCATCTGTCTCCATTTCCTCCTGTCCTATGCATCTTGCTCTGTCACACCAACCACCAGCATGTCCTCTATCCCCACATAAATACACTTTATCTTAGGCATTCTTCTTTTCCTCTTACCTGGCAGCTTCATCCTTGCCATGCTTTTCTCAATATACTCATCATCCCTCCTCAGCACATGAAAAACAACATAATTCCGCTACTCTCTGGCTTTGTCTCCAAATTGCCCAACCTGTGCAGACCATCTAACATACATATCCCTAATCCTCTCCACCCTTGTCACACCCATTATAAATCTTAACATCTTTAACTCTGCCACGTCCAGCTCTGACTACTGCCTTTTTGTCAATGACACTGTCTCCAACTCAGATAACATAGCTGGTCTCATTACCATCTTGTAGACCCTCCCTCTCACTCTTAATGGTACTCGTCTGTCACAAATCACTCCTGACATTCTTCTCCACCCTCCCCATCCTGCCTGTACTCTCTTCTTCACCTCTCCCCCACATTCATCACTGCTCTGAACTGTTGATCCCAAGTATTTAAACTCCTCCACCTTTGCAAACTCTACTCCCTACAGCCTCACCATTTTTTATCTTCCCTCCCATTCACACACATATATTCTGTCTTAGTCCTGCTGACCATCATTCCTCCCCTCTCTAGAGCATATCTCCACCACTCCAGTGTCTCCTCAACCTGTTCCCTACTCTCACTACAGATTACAATGTCATCTGCAAACATCACAGTCAACTGGGACTCCTGTCTGATCTTGTCTGTCAACCTGTCCATCATCACTGCAAATAAGAAAGGGCTCAGAGCTGAAACCTGATGTAATCTCTCCTCCACTGTAAACACACCTGTCACTCCCATTGCAGAACTCACTGCTGTCAAACTACCCTTGTACATATCCTGTAGCACTCTTACAGATTCCTCTGCCACTCCTGACTCCCTCATACAATACCACAACTCTTCTCCAGGCACCCAGTCATATGCTTTCTCGAAGTCCACAAAGACACAATGCAACTTCTTCCAACCTTCTACATACTTCTCCATCAACACTCTCAGAGTAAACATTGCATCTGTGCTGCTCTTTCCTGGCATGAAACCATACTGCTGATCACTAATTCTCACCTCCCTTCTTAATCTAGCTTCCACTACTCTTTCCCATAACTTCATGCTGTAACTGATCAAAGTTATCCCTCTGTAGTTACTACAGCTCTGCACATCACCCTTATTCTGATAATCAGTACCCAAACACCTTTTCTCCACCCCTCATGCATCCTCTCACTTTCCAAGACTACATTAAACAATCTGGTCAAAAAGACCACTGCCATTTCTCCTAAACACCTCCATGCTTCCACAGGTATGTCATCAGGACCAACAGCCTTTCCATTCTTAATCCTCTTCATAGCTATCCTTACTTCCTCCTTGCTAATCCATTGCACTTCCTGATTCACCATACCCACATCATCCAACCTTCTCTCTCTCTCATTCTCTTCATTCAACAGCTCGTCAAAGTACTCTTTCCATCTGCTCAACACACTCTCCTCACTTGTGAGTACATTTCCCTAATTATCCTTTATCACCCATATCTGCTGCACATCCTTCCTAGCTCAGTCCCTCTGTCTAGCCAGTTGGCACAGGTCCTAGTCTCCATCTTCAATGTCAAACCTTTCATACAACCCTTCATACTCCTTATCCTTAACCTTTGCCACCTGTCTCTCTTTGCCATGCACCTCATCGTCTTATACTCCTGTCTACTTTCTTCATCTCTCTCTGGCAATCCCACTTCTTCTTCACCAACCTTTTTCTCTGTATACTACCCTCTACTTCCTCATTCCACCACCAGGTCTCCTTGTCCTGCTTCCTCTGTCCAGATGTCATACCAAGCAGCTTTCTAGTTGTTTCCCTTACTAGCTGTGCTGTACTGACCCAGATATTTGGTAACTCTTCACTGCCACCCACTGCCTGTGTTAACTCTTCCCTGAACTCAACCTCACAATCGCCCTTTTTCAGTTTCCACCATTTGACCCTGGGTGCAGCCCTCATACTCCTCCTCCTCTTCTTGATCACCAATATCATCCCAAAGACCAGCATTATATGCTGCCTAACTACACTTTCCCCCGTCACCAATTTAAGTCTCCAATCTCCTTCAAACAGACCCTTCTGCATAGGACATAATCCACCTGTGTGCATCTTCCTCCACTCTTGTATGTCACCCTGTGCTCCTCTGTCTTGTTAAAATATGTATTCACCACAGCCATGTCCATACTTTTTGCAAACTCCATCACCATCTCACCTTCTGCATTCCTTTGCTTAACTCCATACCTACCGGTCACGTCTGCATTCCCCTCTGTTCCCTTCACCAACATGTCCATTGAAACCTGCTCCAATCACTACTCTCTCACCTTTGGGTACAGTCATCAACACTTCATCCAACTCACTCCAAAATTTTTCTGTCTCATCCATCATACACGCAACTAGTGGAGCATATGCACAAACAACAGTCATCATTACACCATC
This sequence comes from Protopterus annectens, assembly GCF_019279795.1. NCBI lineage: Eukaryota > Metazoa > Chordata > Ceratodontiformes > Protopteridae > Protopterus > Protopterus annectens. Next base: position 134,758,884 of record NC_056741.1, read on the forward strand.
AATCTCCAGCTTTATTAACATCACTCTATCCAACATTCTTTTCATCTCCAAAAACACCCTTGCCATACTGTTCCTTCATGATAACCCTTACATCATTTCTCCTCCCATCCACACCATGATAGAACTATTTGGACCCGAGTCCAATACACCTAGCCTTATGCCCCTTCCATCTGGTCTCTTTCACACACAATATATCAACCTTCCTTCTGTCCATCATATCAGCTAGCTCTGTCCCCATGCCAGTCATACTGCCAACATTAAATGTTCCTACCCTCACTAACACACTCCTAGCTTTTCTCCTCTCCTCCTGCCATATGAGCACCAGACATCCCCCAGGGTATGTCTGTGAATGCAAAGGCTACTGTGCTATCAAATGACTTGTGTGTTACAGCAATATTAAGAAAGTGTCACTAATTTTGGCCCATCACCACCCCCATGTATGTGTGTTGTCCTCCAGATGTCCTACTCTAACAGGTTGACAGGAATGACTTAGCAGCAAGAGTGTAAATACAGTGTGCCATACTGACATAGAACTGAAATGTATATCAGGTATTACCTGTGCATATCTATGTATGAGTAGGTGTACTTGGCTGCCTCATAACAACAGACATGGGATGCAAAATGTCAGGTAAATAAGCTGTGCATGTTGAACATGTGTGCAATCTCAGTTTGTGTGCATCCAACAGAGTTAGATTTCTACAGCTAATGGTTGTTGCATTGCCCTGACACAGCCATGGGTAATAGAATAAGCATGATTATCAAGTGGAAATTTCAGAGGTGTCCCACTGTGTTATGACCATGTGTCCATGCCTACTTCAAACAGCCATATGACCACCAACATAGCTGTATGGACTCAGCAATACCTTACTTGTAAAACCTGTCTCCACCAAAGTAGAGTAATCCCCTTTGCTGGACACCATAAATATACAAACCACATAATTGGTCACTATATTGGCTGTACAGGTCAGAGTAGGAGCAGTCACCAACTTGGCAGCAAGTCAGTCTTTGCCTGAATGAGCATATAAGGTCACAGGTGGATTACTGTAAGGCTAACTATGAGAACAAATTCGACACATCCACCAAGGGCAATCACAAGGCCATCTTCACATAATTCTGCAATCTCAGAGGCAACAACCCAACCCACCCTGTAATGGTGGTCAGTCACATCACATACACCCACCATAGCTATAGCCAACCTGCTGCAGACAGGTTTAGGGCAAACATCATCCCCCTGGCTCACCATCAGTGTAGGTGGATATGTGCAGCACCCACACCCCCTCCCCTCATCATCAGGGAGCAGGTGTATACTGCCTAATCAAAGTTCACAAAAGCAAGTCTCCATGGGACCTTGGAACATTCCTGTCTGGATCCTACATGAACTCAGGCATATGCTTCCAGCTCCATTACACACTGTATGCAAGCAAAGCCTGAGCACCATTGACATCCCATCAGCAAGGAAGATGGCCACTGAAATCCCTCTACATAAATGTGAATGATAAATGGTGGTCTATGGAATGTACTGGCCCTCATTAGGGGAAACATGACATATCAGGACCAGGAGTGCAATACAGGTTCATACTGTGCTGAGAGATGACAGGGGTATGATGTAGTTGTAAGTGGTGGCTAATAATAGGCAATATTGATGTGCTGGCTCTGTAAATAACTTTGGGCAATGTCTGAGGTCCCATGATGTGTTTCACTGTTTATGTCTTTCAGATGGCATGCAGCCTCAGCTGGCATTCACTGCAGAGGAGAATGCAGCTATTACTGAAGCAATAATACAGCACCATGCAGTGCTGTTTGGCCAAAGCTGACAAAATATATGGGAGTGGACTGCCCTGTAGGATGACCTTGTCCACAGAGTGAACACCTTGGGCCACCATGGCCGCACATATGATCAGGTCAGTCATCAGGCAACTGACCTGACACATTGTGCCAGGCAAAGGGCTGCTGCCATGGCTAGGGTCCGTACTAATATGAGTGGGGATCCAGCCACACAGGCCCCACTTACGGCAACAGAGGACCTCCTTGCCAAACTTGGGGTAGCCCCAACACAACACCCAACACATGAAACACCAGTTGTGGAGGAGGGTGGCACCCAGGCACCAGGCGAGGAGCATCCAGGTAAGGTCACAGTGCACATCAATTTATTCATTTAGCAGTCATACTGTCTTCAATAGAGTATCTAGATGCATATGTCAGTTCAAACTGCATTTGAGGGTGTGGTTTAGTAATGCACAACAGTGCACATCTATGGTGAGGGACAGAAAATTGTGTACTATAATAGCTTGTACTGTACCTGTGCAGACACGTAGCATTCATCTTGTACCAATGAAAAATGGGAGTCTGCTGCCAATACCTCTCCCCACAACTACATAGGTACCTCTGGTCTGCAATGGGACAGCAGCCTGAAGCTAGTCAGTATGGGATTTTCCTGTTTTGGCTCACCAGTACCCCAGGCATGTTAAGGTCATGCATTGAACCATGCACACAACTGTTACTCTCAGCTATTTTGCAATATCTGCATGTTCAGTTGTGGTGGAGTTAACTGCATTGTATCACATTGATCATCACAGCGGCCTATTTGCAAGAGATGTCACATATCTGCAGCATACCTCACAACCTGTCACTGCAAGAAATCTAGATAAAGACTGACAAAATGAGAGGACAAAGGCCCAAAACTAGGGACATATTTTATAAATTAGCGTTATACAGTGCTATAAATGGTGTACACACACCTGTTACAATGCCAGGTATTTGTAAAATACAAAAATAAGAGCACAATAACAAATTTCTTAACCCTTCCAACTTTTCATATCACCTATAACCTGTACAATTCAATTTTAAAACAAACAAATCTATTAGGGGAACAATTATGACACATAAAAATACTTACAAGAAGCTAGATGCATACATGTGCACAGGCTAAAGCTAATACTGTTGAAAGTTGAATCAGCTTTCCATATTAATACAGCATTATGTCTTCTTCTGTATACACCTGCCATCAATTACAGAGATTCTTTGATTAACAGCAAGTAATGGTCAGCTGTCCTACCAGGATTATCCTAAAGTTACTCAGTTGCCTGCTACAGCAATAGCCATAGTTTGCATACAGCTTAAGAAGCAGCAAAGGGATCTAGTTTGTGAAATATATCAGCCCAGAGAAGGGTACACACACATTTACACAGCATTGCATATACCATGCAACACAGTGAAGACAGTCATCAAATGGTGGTGGAAATATGGGGCAACAGTGACATTGCAAAAAAATGGACATCCCTCCAAATGTGTGGAAAAGCCAAGACCCAAACTGGTCAGGGAGGCTACCAGGAGACCTACAGCAACACTACAGGAGGTACAGGAATCACTGGCAAGGACCAGTTGTGTACTACATGCTACAACAATCTCCTGTATTCTCCACATGTCTGGCTTATGGAGTAGGTCTGGAAGATGGAAGCCTTCTCACACACAGAACATCTAGGTCTAGCAAATTTCTCAAGCAAAATACATCAGGTCCCCAATAGCATGTGGGGAAATCTGTTATGGTGTAATAAGACCAAGGCTGTTCTTTTTGGCCACAGTACCAAAAGGTTTGTTTGGCACAAGAACAACACTGTACATCACCAAAAGAACACCATCCAGTGGTGAAGCATGGTGATTGCAGTGCCCTGCTTTGGGGTTGCTGTTCATAAGCTGGAAGTGGACCTGTAGCCAAGGTGGAGGGGTTTAGGAACAGCTCAAAATACCAGTCCCTTTTGGCCCTAAATTGTCATGTGTCTTCCAGAAAGCTGTGGATGGAGAGGACTTACACCTTCCTACACAATACTAACCCATACCATACATCAAAATCTATAAAAGAATGTTTTCACCAGAAGACAATCAACATATTGGAATGACCCAGCCACAGTCCACACATACATCCAATATAGAATCTGTGGGGTGCCCTGAAAGGCCTGTGCAGACGTGATGCCCTTGCAATCTGACAGAGTCAGAGGGCTTCTGCAAGGGATAGTGTACAAATATTTCTAAGTCTAGATGTGCCATGCTGATACACAACTTCCCAAGAGGACTGACTGCTGTTATGAAATCAAAAGGTGCTTTAACAAAATATTAGTTTAAGGGTGTGCACAGTCATGAAACCAGCCTATTGTATGTATTTCAACTTCTACATGTTACCCCCTAACCGATGCGTTTGTTCTTCAATTAGATTGCACAGGTTATAGGTCACATTAAAGGTGGGAAATGGTATCACATGATTTCTGTGGCCTCATGTTATATATCAGACAAACCTTACATTAACAGGGGTGTCTACACTTATCCACTGTAAGCTTAGAAGGTTGTTAGGGTAGCCAGTTCTGTTGTAACATAGATGTACTGCACATGTTGCCACTGTCAAAATATGTCATTAAATAGTGACACCAGTCCTCATATCATCCCAGTAATGTGTCAGACAAATACAGGATTTATGACAAACAGACCAGAAATATGAGCCACACATGTAGACATTCAACGACAATCTGCAAAGTTGAGAGGTATGTTCTGTAGGAGTTGCCACTGTGCTATACAGGTGAACAGCCAATTATGTATACATGGGTGCAGTGTGTGCTACTTGAAGGTCCATCACCTACTAACACCACTCACATATCACAGAGGTGTATATGAATTGTAACAGGAAGTGGAAAGGGCTGCACTGCATGATGTTGAGGGCCTGTCCAGGGTGTGTAAGTAGTGGTCTGACTGTTGTGAATGTCACCAGTTGGTTATTGTGAGGTCTGTGTAATGCCTGTCTGCCACCTCACCTGTATGTGTGTGTGTTGTGTATGTATGTGTGTGTGTGTGTGTGTGTGTGTGTGTGTGTGTGTGTGTGTGTGTGTGTGTGTGTGCATGTGCATGCGTATGCATGTGTAGCAGCAAACGGTATAGTGCACATATTAATTTACATATGTTGTCTTTCCCCCACAGGTGGTCATGGTGGGCGTGGTCCCTCCCACTCAGTACCTGATGTCAGTATTTCTGCAGACTCTGGCAATGATGATGGTCATATTCAGACACAGGTGGTGTTGTCATGGGCTGAATCTGTGTCATCGGTTGGCATCCCACAGTCATCCACAATGTCCTCACACACAGTCACAATGCCCACACATGCCCCGTCCCCAGGAACCACAGATGATGGACAGTTGGCAGGTGGTGGCATGGAACAGGATAGTGTGGTGTCTATGGCAGGTGTGAGTTTAGAGACTGTCCATAGCCAGAGTGAAGGTGAGGTCCCACACAGGTGGATGGATAGGGATGCTCACTTGAGGACTGCTGCTCATCAAGCCGCTGTCACAAGTGCCACAGCAGGTGTCACCAGATGCATGTTGTGGGCTGTAATGGTTGCACTGGCATGTAGTGAATGGAACACCAGACAAATACTCAGGGTGGTGGATTCAACACTTCCTGATTTATGTGGTGACATACCTGACCTTGTTGAGGCCACATGCCAAAATACTGAGGTCATGAATAGATGGTGGGTTGAGACCTTGGCAATCCTCCACTGTAGGATGTCTGTGCTAGAGCATGTGGTGAGAGATGGGCATCAGCCACATGGACATAGGTCAGAACCAACATCAGCTGAGAGTTTATGGAGCCATACACCTTCACACTCCCGTAGTGGCAGTGACACCAGCACTATTGAAGGAAGGTTGCTGGCCACATTACAATGGAGTAGGCCACAGACACGTGGTCCTGGACAGTCCCATCAGGGCCATGGATCCAGCAGACAGCAGTCATCATCAGGGAGCAGTACGGAATCTGGCCTTGGGCATGGTGGTGCCAGTGAGACCCCTGGCAGGACCCATTCATGTGTCCATGGCTGGAGATAGTGAACTGGACACCCTGCCATGTATGGTCCACAGCTGTCCAATATACCCCTGTATAGGGCCGCAACATGGCGTGATTGTCTGCATACATACACACATCTGTATCACAGGCAGGTCACCTCCAGACATACACAGCACCTCTGCAAAGCTCATCTATAGGATGCTCCTCCAAACACACACACACATGCACGTCAACCGTATGGCCCAGCCTATGCCACTAGCAAACCCACACCACACCCTGTGCATATGATGATACCTGTGCCCCATCCCTGTCATCCATACCATTGATGCAGGGACAGGCTAATATGGGTCTGATGCATGGGGTGAATATAATACAGTGCAGCTATGTAATACTGTGTAAGGTGCTGTCTGCTTGCAGTTGTTATGGGTACACATAAAGGAGTATGTACCTTATTAGCCATGATGCATTATTGCTGTTAGTACCACTGACTGAATGTAGTCTGACATGTTGTATTCTTTTTGTGTTCCAGGTGTCTGTGTATCTGCAGGCTGTGACCCTGCACACATTACCAACATGGAGTATGGCAGAATGGAAATACACAGACGATTTCATAGCCAAGGTACAGTTTTATATGTATGTTTACCAGGCATGTATACATGCAACAGTGTGTGATGGACACTGGTGTTAGACAGTGTGACCTGGGGTACATACTCCTTGTTACAGACAAGTAGCCTTCAGAAATGTCACCTTAGTGTTGTTTGGTACCACAGGCTCATACATATGGAAAAGGTTACTGGAATACTGTCAGTAGGTTCCTCACCAGTTTAGCCACTAGATTGATCGCAACAGATTCATGTTTCAGCACATGTTGCCCCTGCCATTTCTTTCCCATACACTCAAACCATGATGCAGTTGGTGAAGGCATGCATGGTAATGTGCATGAGAGGTTTGTGGTATGTATTCCTGAGTTCACAGCGTTGAACAGGGAGACAAAATTGTATATCCTTTGCATACACACACTAAAGACTGACACAGGGGATGTGCATACAGTAACACAAACACAGTTGGCAATGGACAGATTCATAAACCTACATATCCACTTTACTATAGTGTTACATGCACATGACATGTCCCACATAGATTATATGCATGGGGCATAACCCACTACCTCTTACAACATATAATGTTGTGAATGCATTCATGGATGGTGATACAACCCACCAGAAATAGCATAACCCACCAAAAATAGCAACTGGAGTCATCTCTTGCTCCTACAAGCCTGGACTACAAGTGATAGGGTAACAGACATTGTATCAGCCTGATGTTTCAGTCAGGTATGATATATGATGCCGGCATGTGTGTCAGTACACTAACTGTGATGTATTTGGCAACAATATCACATACTTGGCCATTGTTAGGGGACACAGACCACATATGGGTTGCAAACATCCAGATATTCCGTAGACATCTGTACAGATGACTAGAATGGCCTGTACAGTGGTTTAACATGCTGCAAGTGAGACAGATGCCATTAACACCCTATATAAAGTAATGCCATTAGGAGGTGGTAAACAGGCGTGGATGGTACACACATCAAAATTGTATAACCCACACAAGATATGATCCTCACCCAAACACACACACACACACACACACACACACACACACACACACCTGCCAAACTTGAGATTAGAACCCCTACCTATCTAGTTATGTCTACTATAGTAATATGCAGTTATCAGACACACCACAGAGTGTATATGAATTCCCTGGTCATTCACCAAGGTACTGGTGAATGACATCAGCGGGCCTTGTAAAGTAGGGTGAATGACATCAGCAGGCCTTGTAAAGTAGGTCAATGGTAAGTGTATAGGGTGGTATTCACCACACACACACACACACACACACACACACACACACACACACACACACACACACACACACACACACACACACACACACACACACACACTACCACACACACTTGCCAGTATTGAGATTAGAACACCTGCCTATCTAGTGATTTGTACTGCAGTGTTACACAGTTATTGCACATGCTACAGAGCTTACTGGGCTGACAACTGGCCAAAGGTGCTGATAAGGAGAATGATATCATCAGGACTGATAAAGTGGTGCACTGGGTGGGAAACGTATCAAAATACTTCTTCTTACAAACACACACACACACACACACACACACACACACACACACACACACACACACATACACACACACACACACACGCACACACACGCACACATACACACACGCATATTTGCTGGATCTGAGAGTAGAACCCCTGCCTATCTAGTGATTTGTACTGTAGTGTCACACAGTTACCACATGCACTACAGAGCTTACTGGGCTGACAACTGGCCAGAAGTGCTGATAAGGGGAATGACATTAGCAGGACTGATTAATTGGGGCACTTAGAAGTGTTGTGGGTGGGAATGGCCTAAAACTGTTTCACCTACAAACAAGCAAACACACACTCCCTCACAGAGAAATGTCTTACACACGCACACACACACACACACACACACACACACACACACACACACACACACACACACACACACACACACACACACACACACACACACACACACAGTTACCAGTATTGATATTAGAACCCCTACCTATCTAGTTATTTGTATTATAGTGTTACGCAGTTATCGCATGCACTATAGAGCTTATAGGGGTGATAGGTGTCCAATGGCAATTCTAAGGTGAATGACAGCAGCAGATCTTGTGAAGTAGGGCAATGTGAAGTGTACTGAGTGTGAATAGTCTCCTAATACTTAGACCTAGGGACACACACACACACACACACACACACACACACACACACACACACACACACACACACACACACACACACACACACACACACAGGCAGGTGATGTGATATTATAAACCCAACCTCAGTACCATTACACAATGGGGCTTACCTTTTATGCTGGCATGCGCAACTGTTTACAACTGGTATGCCACTGTCCACAGCAGGATATCACTGTATGCCATTCAATGTATCCGTGTGTGTGACTCACTCTGTGTCTCTCTCTCTCTCTCTCTCTCTCTCTCTCTATCACTGTCTGTCTCTTACTTCCCACCATCTATGAGTGTGTATGCTTAACATATGTTGTTACCTGTTACCCATATACATGTGTGTGTATCTCATGCAACAGATGCAGATATATCACATGGGCCACCAACAGCTAGCTGATGGTAATCCTGTCTGATATGTGTGTGTGTGGGGACAGTTAAGGTGTACAAAGCTGTCTGTATGCACAGACATATATATACACAATACAGGCATATATTCCGATATGGGTTCCAACATGTCCTATGATTCTCTTTATGCACAGACATATATACACAATACAGTCATATATTGCGATGTGGGTTCCAACATGCCCTATGATTCTCTAAGTGTAGGAGCATGCCCAGTGTGACCTTCTATAGTTAAAGCGGGACTCCATTCCAGAGGTAGGTGTACTCCAGTCCATTTTGTTTTGTGCTACAGCCATACCTCTCAAGAGTACACAGGACTTTCCTCAGGATATTGGGTTTGTTTAGCAGACATTTTCTGACATATCTGTAGTCTGACACTGCAATGTATTGTGCCATTACCTATTGCCAGACATCCTCATATAATCACAGTAGTTTACCAGAGGAATACTAGTTGTATGATGCATAGACCAATATTATAAGTGCAGCCATGTACATTCTTGCCCAACAAGGCTATTTGTGAGGTGTGGCTACCACCAGTTGAGTGATGACATGCTGTATAAATAATCCAGCAACCTGGTTATATACTATCTGGGGATCTCTTGCTTGTGTGGTATCTTTTTAATCTGGGATGTCATATCCTTGTGTGGCCACACCTCTCACCTGTACATTTTTTGGCAGGTTGTTCAGTTGTTTGTCTAGAGGTTTCATCCTGTCTACATACGCTTGTGTTTTTATGGCAAGTTAGTTCCATATAATTGAAGAATGATGTTACAAAATAATGACAGACATTACTGTTTCAGACTACATAACCTTCAGACAATTCCCACTACTGCAAACCCCTCACCCTACCAACTTTCTCAGCATGTAAGGGCAATATTTACAACACATGCCTATCATTGTGCCTTTGTTCCACTTTTATTTATGCCCTTGTCCAAACATTCTTCTGTCAGAGGTTGGGAGTTATGGGTGTGGGTACAGAGTGCATTCGTCTGTGCAGGCATGTCCATTATATGTAAAAGAAACATAAGAAAAAAGAATTATTGAGAATAACCACTGGCAACAGTACCAAAAAGCACTTATATTCACAAAAGCCTTAGCACCTCAGCTACATATCCTTCAAGATGTCCATTATATATGTAATGTATTCCACATAGCACTGTGACTTCCAGGTACATCAGTGGCAGAGCGGTGGGTATCACTGACATGCATAACAGTTGGCACTGCAGTTATCTGCACATGGCCCTGTCAAAGACTGCACTGTACCTACGGCACTACAAGATGACTGCCAGGTGAATGTCCTGGCCAGATCCTGACAGTATTAATCACACATACACATAGCTCATTGACCCCTGCATATTGTGGAGAGGCAACATGTTTTCATGTGTATTGGTATAGCCCTGCCAATGTATGCTATGCTGCTATTTCCCTGAAAACATACATGTTACTGCATTTCTGTGGGTACATGGGGGGGGTGACACCTGTCAACTATACACACTTGCACAGATTGTGCTGATATTTGCTTTACATTTTGGTTCCATTTATCTTACTATTATGCCTTGTCTTGGGGACTAGAGGCATATCAGTAAAGAGCACATGTCAGATTGTAATGGCATACATTTGAGTCTCAGACTTCTTACCCTTCATAGCCTTACTGCAACTGCAATTCCTGCTGTGCTATCACTGTCTAAGTCTATAGGGGGCAATTCAACATTTTTGCCATTTGTGGGCCTTTGCCAGACATTTCTTTATGGTTTTCTACAGTTGACTTGCTGTGTGGGTGTGAGGGGTGGGTATGGGACCCCCACACTGACATCCATGCCTTTGACCTATGTCTCCCTAGTTAGTTGCCCCCACACATAAACTGCAGTGGGATTTACCACATTGGGTACTACTGTACAGTGTGTGGAGGCCAGTTTTGGCCAGACATTTTCTGGTATCCCACATAGCTGTTAGTTGTGTGTTGCTACCCTAGTAGGCCACCCCATTCCCTTGCATGCATGCATCATTACCATAGATATGCTAGCAAAACATACTGATTCATTCATTTATTGTTAAGAAGTTACCTTGTTCCTGCAGCAGTTGTGAGGATGGTGCTTAAGGGCCACCTCTGTTGGATGCACACAATACACTGCCTATACATGGTAAGTTACAGGTAATGTGATATGTGTGTCATCCATTTTACTGTGTGTGCAAGTCAGAGAGAGGTATCAGTCCCTGGTGTCCCTACACTGTCAGAGTGTGTGTGTGCTATGCATTGCCTCTTTGCCAAGGCCTGAGCATACGGGGCATGCCTTCCACCTGGTCTGCCTACAGGAGCAGGCTCAGGGGCCTCCTCGTCTGAGTCCCTCTGTACCTGTGGGGACCTTAGCAATTGTGGTGGGCTGTGTGGCCCTTCCCCATGCTGTTCCTGCTGCAGCTGTTTCCACAGGACCATATTGTGTAGCATGGCACATACTATGAACATGTGTGCACATGTAGCTGGAGAGTACTGTAAAGCTTCACCAGATATCAAGGCAGTGGAACCGTGACTTGAGCATCCCAAACACATGCTCTATAATTATTCTGGTTTGTGCATGTGCCTCATTATGGCATTCTTGTGTGGGTGTGTATGCATTTCTAATGGCCCCAGTGCATAGCCAGCATTCCCCACCAGATGGCCATACGGTATGCCCCCATTGGAAAATACCTGGTACAGCTATGATGAATGCCAGATGTGGGAGTTGTGATAGCTTCCAGGGCTGCCAGCACACAGATTCATGATAATGCCCTGGGCATTGCACATGACCTGTCAGTTGATGGAGGGGAATCCCTTTCAGTTTTTGTAGACACTACTCTGTTCACCAGGTGGTGCTTTGATGTGAATGTGCATGCAGTCTATTGCACCCAGTACCTCCGGGTATTCTGCTATGTAGTGGAAGAGATGCATATTGCTTGTCCTCTCCTCACAGGTGTTGGAGAAGTAAATGTGCTCACCAGCATGTGGTAGCATAGCATCCAGGAACTGGTGTAGTACCCTGGATGCAAATGTCTGAGACCCCCATGATGTCCCTAGTAGGTCTTTGGAAAGTACCTGTAGCTAGAATTCTTAAGGCTAGACATACCTTGGTATCCACTGGGATGGGTTCTCCTCTGTTGGCTTGAGGTTTGAGTTGAGGCTGGCACAGCTCAGTGATTTGCTGACGTATGTCTCTGTCTACCCTGTAGCATTCTATCTCTAGATCATGTAGCCCCCGGTAAGTTACCCTGGGTCTGAACACTCTTCTCCTCATCCTCAGTCTGTGGCAGTTGTCAGCATTATCCTCCTCTCTGCCCTCAGCCTCTAGCACATATTGATGGATCAAAGCAATGGCAACCCCTAACATTTTTCCAGTTAAAATTCCCTCACATGTGTACACCAATGGTGCAGAGTTTGTGGGAAAAATCAGACTTTAAGGTGTTTGCATAGTTTATACTGTTGTGCTGCAGATGCTGCCTGCATGATTGGTGGACTATAATGCATTCCACCTGCTAACTATGCCAGTTGTTCTTGATTGCTCTTATTCTGCTATTTTCCTTTTTATCCTTTTTTCCCTTCCCATTTCTGCCACTTTTAAGCCCCAAGGTGCACCGTGCAAACCCGGTGCCCAAATGTAAACAGTCCTGCTATTTCTGGGATTTTTTTTTAGACCCAGTGCACGTCGCACATACATATTTAGCTAATGTAAACATGAAGAAATGTCCCTCCCTGGATGCAAATACTCTCTTCCTTTAATGGAATAAGTCAATACAGCCTCAGACACACCCCCTTGATTAGCTGTGCTTAGCTAAGCTTATCTGTGCACTATAGGACTCCAATGTTCTTACACTATGCATGATACACACCCTTTTCATGTCTGCTGTTCCTCCTACTTACACAATCATGCTACAGCACTTACACGGTTAGGTGCAGTTTGGCACTTAGAAGATTTTTGTGATTCAGTAAATCCCCTTCATTTGCATACTCCACTGCCTTAGTCCATAGTTACTGCACTACCCCAGAGCCTTTCCCCTTAACAACCACTGTTCTCTGGTATTGGTTTGATTCTGCATCCCTTAGATAATAATGGCAAAATGCAGATTTCCCTTAAAATTGAGTTTTCACATTTTTTTAAATTTTCTGCACGATTTCATTTGCGCACCACTGCCCTATGCTTAAATGGCTGAGATCAGCAGGAAAAAAAAACTTTATTTTTATAAAAAGGAAAGACTTTTCCATGTCAGTGGCCATATATATGGCCACTGGCATGCCTAAAGATTATAATACAAGCTTTTTTTGAGCTGTCATGCCTCCATTTTCATTTTTGCAGAAATTAATTTGGCTAGTAGCTGAATACATTTCTGCAACTATCACTATTCTTGCATGGATGCCTGTCTGCTTGCTGAATCACTAATTCACCTCATTGCATGGTTTTCACCAGCAAATGAGGTAATTAGCATTATGCAGTGGTATCCATGCAGGAATAGTGCAGGCAGGCTTGTGCACGTCCAAAATGTAGTTTACTGGATCGCTCGGCAACCATATTCCATTCAGGAGTGGCTACACTGTTCCTGCATGGAAAAATTAGTTTACTGACTCCCAGGGAGTGTCTTTGATGTATCTCCATCCCTCCTCTGGGCTTTATGTACATCTGTTGTAGTATTTCATTTAATCAAAATGTGGCACAATGAAGAAATGTGAATCTTCCTTAAGCATCAAATGTGTTCCTTTGCTTCAGGCACACTGTATTCCTACACTCCTTCTATATCACCTAAGACATAATGAGGTCCTGGACATTCCTAAAGAAAATATTTTTTGATGCAGCTACATTTTTGAAAGAAAAGTAATATTACAAACATTGTATTCAGCATATTTTTCAAGTGCTCTTGATATTGCTTCAAATGTTTGCCTATCTGTCACTGAATTATTGATTTTCTAATAAATCTGTGAGGATTACTTTCATTCATTCATCCATTCATTCATTTTCTGATTACGTGCTTATTTAGAGCATGGGGAAATAGAGTTCTTTATGGCACTTAGTGGGCACAAAGTACTGAAATTAAGCTTTGAAAATCTTTGAAGGGGTACCAGTCCATCACACACACACACACGCACACACACACACACACACACACACACACACACACACACACACACACACACACACACACACACACACACTCACATGCATGGCACTTATGGACCACCAATTCACTTACAAAATTCACTTGAGATGTGGGAGGAGACTGAAGCAGCTGAGGAAAAAAAATATGCAAGCATAGAGAGGAAGTGCAGTGTCTGTGCAAAGGTACTGCAAACAAGAACCAAACTGGAGAAGAAAATATGGTGAGTCAACAGCATCAACTCCTGTGTCACTGTGCTGTCCACTGAAGTTGTAGTCACTAAACAATGTGCAATTGATTATAGTCCAGACTTACCATTCTTCAGAAAGTGCAGTGATTCTGCTAACTTTTTAAGAGACTAAGAGAAATAAACATAAATGGTCGCAACTTTGTGGCTTTGTCCCTCATTAATTTTACTCTGTCCCCAACTGTTGAGCTAAGATATTGTCAACTATTGTTCATAGGTTCAAAGGTTGTTACTAGGCTAATGGCCACTAGGGACCTTACAAGCCTAGCATCACATACCAAACTATGTGGGTCTCAAGTATTCTGGATGTCTAAGGGGGATATATTGGTAGAGGGGTAACTAAGGATTTGTAGGGGGGTGTTAGTTAAGATAATACTTTTCTTATTGATGGACTCTGTACGTAAGGGACATGGGCGCCAGACTGGGGGTAAATTTACAATTTCTCATACAGTTAAGGTTTCATTTCAATATGGTCAAGGATGAACTGTATTTTACATGGATGGGGAGCCTATTCCACTGTGCATGGATCCTTTGGGGCACACATATCTCTCCAGCACATTTTGTTTATGTCATATGTGAAGTTCAGATCACTGGATCTACTGTTTCTGGTGTTGTTTGTTTTGTGCATAGGCAACAGATCCAAAAGGGCTAGGTCTGAGGAAGCCCTATAAGCTAGTCAAAGATCCCCTCTTAGCAGCGTTTAGTAGAATGAATACAGAGACAGAGACTTTGGGTGATCTGTGCAAGACAGCATATTCATGCCCAGAATTTTACTGGTGAGAAACCTTTGTGGGCATTCCAACTGTTGCAAGTATCTGATTATATACATGCCAAAGTGGGCATTATATTCAGTGATAGGTCTGATAACGGCCGAGTAGAGTGGTACTATAACCTCCTCAGACCTGAATGCCAGACCCTTAACTATAAGTTGGGT
The DNA here is from genome assembly GCF_019279795.1 of Protopterus annectens. Lineage (NCBI taxonomy): Eukaryota > Metazoa > Chordata > Ceratodontiformes > Protopteridae > Protopterus > Protopterus annectens. The sequence continues at coordinate 134,774,241 of NC_056741.1, forward strand.
GAAATAGAATGATCTTCTTAAAACTTAGCTACATGTTGATCAAAGGCCAGATTGCTGTCTACATATGGTCCCAGATCCTGTACAACTGGGTCGACACTTAAGGGTGTTTTATCGATGGAGTAATTAGCTTAGGTTGATAGTTTCCTAAAGGGCATTATAATGCACTTTTTAACACTGAGGTTTAGGCCATGGCTTTGATATCAGTCATTTGTCTGTGTTAAACACTCTTGCAAGCTGTTGGTGTCTTTTAGGCACTATATAATAGCTCCCAATTTACAGTCATCTGTGAACCTGGTGAGCCAGAGGCCTTGAACATTAGCCTTGACTTCCAAGAAGTAGATGCCAAACAGGAGTGAGCTAAGCATGAAGCCCTGGGTAGTCCACTGGTGATCAGTCTTAGTGGAGGTGGTCTCACCAATCCAGACTTCTTCTGTCCTGTCTTTTAGCCAGCTGGCAATCCAGCAAGTGATGTAGGGATTTATGTCTAGCTCAGAGAGCTTCTCAACAATGCCTTAGTGGAGTATTGTATCAAATGCCTTGGCTAGGAGAAGATATGCAGTATGTGCTGTTTTACCCTTGTCCACTGTCTTGGTGACCCTCTCAAAGAAGTCTACCAGGTTAAGTAGGCATAACCTTCCCTTACCAAAGCCAAATTGGGATGGTTCCAGTGTTTGTAGGTTGCCAAAGTCCTTATTTATTATTTCCATGAGAATTCATCCATGGCATGGCTTCTTAGACTGATGGGTCTGTAGTTCCCTGGGTTAGGTGATGGTCCACTCTTGTGGAAGGGGATGACTGTTGCAGTTCTCCATTCATTTGGAATGTATCCTGTTTCAAGGCTGTAGTCGAAGAATTCATCAAGTGGTCCTGATAGGTTGTGTTTTAGACAGGAGGCAACCAGGGATGTTGTCAGGACCCATGGAGGCAGTGTTTTTGGTTTTAGCATGTGCTGCCAGCACCTGGTCCTGCTAATAGTTGGTGGTAGTTAGTATGATGGAGGGGATCTTACTTGGTGGAACTGGGAAAAAGTAGTGGGGGTTGATGTTTAGGCTAAACTTTTCAGCCAGTAGATTTGCTATGTCACCCTATCAGTGAAGGTGGTACCATTCACCACCAGTTCAACCCGCTGCTATATGTTACCTTTAAGGTTTTGGACATAGCTGAAGAAGAACTTGTTATTGTCCTTAGCAAGCAAGGCTATCCTAACCTCATAGTTGGCCTTGTTAGACATAATTAGACCTCTAAGCTTGTTTAGTTGTATAAGAGATCACCTGTCTTTAAGGGAGTTGTTTTTATTGCTTTTGGCCATGAGTTTTCTTCTTTTATTATATACCATGTTTAGGTGAGGATTCCACAAGTGGGGTTTGTTTTTATTGATAGTATTTTATTTACTTCTGGTAGGTATGGCAGCCTATATGCGGCTATTTACATGTTTGTACAGGGACTATATGGAATAATTCTACACAGGTATCTGTGGTCTCAGGGTTAGGAGAGCCTTGAATGTTTGACAAACTGTAACTTAATAGGATGTAGTTTGCCTTCAAATAGTTCCTGTTACTGGTTTAGCTAGGTTTTCCTGGTTAATTTTACTTAAAAGGAGATAGCTTTGAGATTTGACCTTACTGGTGAGGATGTGGCATGGGGAGGTGCAATGCTCTACCATGTTGATGAGTATCAGATCCAGTATGTTTGACCCTCTGGTTGGAGAGTACACTATCTGTTCAAGGGTATTTGTGTTAATAAATTTCAGGAAGCAGTGCGCCTCAGAGTTAAAGCAGTGTAAGTTTCCCAGTCGACAGAGGGGTAGTTAAGGTCACCCACAACTAGGGTGTTTGCTTGGATGGCGGGTGCCTCTATCAGGTTTAGGTAAGAGTCATGAGAAAATTGTAGAAAAATGATAGAGGATGGGCGTACAATGAAACATAACTGATGTCATGAAGAAAATTTAAACTTACAGGACTCTTCAGAATATCCACCTCCACGGAGGTCGGAAAGGCTGAGGAACAAAGAGCCTGTGAATTACAGGTATGGGAATCATCCACAGAAGAGGTGGGCACCACAGGTCAGAACTTACTGGAGATAGAGCCACAAGATGATATTATACAAGAAGGATACAAATTCAGTTACAATGGTTTTAACATTTTTAATTACACAAATACCATTATTACAAAGGGACATTTTAATTTATTTATAAAAGGATTCACTTTTATACCTAGAGTAAAAACTAATATAGTTGATTTATTAGTTGATTTTAAACTTTTTATTAGAAAAACCTAGAATTATTTTTTAGTGGACAAGGAAAAAGAAATACTTACAATAAATTAGTGAAGAAAAGTACTTTTAATCTACCTCTACATCCTCAGCTTAAAAACGTTAAGGTGATGGTGGAAAAGGAATTAAGGGAAGTGCTTAAGTACAATAAAGTAACACCCAACATTGCAAAAGAGGAGAAAGACATTATATATGAATGCAAGGAAAATAAAAATCTAAAAATCATGAAGCCCGACAAAGGTGGGTGGGGGGGGGGGTTAAAGGCCCACATAACATATGAAGGAAAAATGTTTGAGTTGCTTAGTGATGATGACACATATACAAGAGTTTCTTAAAATGAGGTTAATATTGCCTATAAAAAAATCTCAATCTGCCTGAATGATTTATTTCTGTAGGGGCTCATTGATATGGAGACTTATAATTTTTTACACATAGATAAATCTCAATTTTTGGCATACCAAAGGTTCACAAAAATGTTTCAAACCCACCTCTTAGGCCTATTGTTTAAGTAGAGGGATCAGTCACAAATTAAAAAATGTAGTATTGAAGAATATAAATATTTTAAAGGATTCCTGGGACTTTTTAAGACGGATAAGTAAAACATTACAATTGGACATACAAAGTTTTATTACTTTGGATGTGGTGGACCTATTCACTTGTATTCCACATGATTTGGGACTTTCATGGCTTGAGGAATTTTTAGCAGATTGTAAGGACATCCCTTTTAGTGTATTTCGCACTTATATAATTTTAATGGATCTAGTTCTTAAGAACAAATTTATATATTTTCAAGATGAATACTACAGACAATTAAAAGGAGTGGCAATGGGGGCACACTGTGCCCCAACATATGCCAATATTATTCTCCTACACTGGGAAATAAAATATTCCCTGGATTCAGCAAGCTGTCGAAGCCGTGCAGGATTAGCCTAAGAGCTAATTTTGGCAATATGGCCAACGCGTGATCCAGAAACGAGCTCCTGGGATGTGCACATGAGCTCTTAAACTAATCCTGCACAGACAGAGCTCAGGGATGCAAATTACCTCATTTGCAGGTGAAAAACATGCACATGAGGTGAATTTGTGATCCAGGAAGCTGGAAGCTGTCAATGCAGAATTAGTGTAGTCTGCAAAAATGTATTCGGTTATTAACCAAGTACATATCAGCAAACTACAACACGGAGCAATGACAGCTCCAAATAAAGAGTGTATATGCTGTGTAAAGCATGCCAATGGCCAAATATATGGCCATTGTCATGCAAAAGTGTTTTGAAAAAAAAAAATAACAATTACAGTTTTTTTAGCTGAACTCGGCTGTTTAAGCGTAGGGCAGCGGCATGCAAATGGGATCAGGGATAATAATAAAATAAACCTAAAATAAGCATTCTAACTAAAATCACTATTCTCCCATGCAAGTCAATGGCAGGCAGAAGACAACATGGCCAGTGAGTAGTGGTTGCTAAGGGGGGAGGCTCAGTGTGACACATGTAACTATGCATTAGCAGGCAATCCTATGCAAATGAGGGGAATGATAGTGAATCCCAGTTTTCCCCAGCATGTGAGTCAGGTCCCAATAGTGTAAGAGCATGAATAGCTGGTGCAAGCCTAGGAGTTAGCTGACATCATGGGGGGGAGGGGTGTCAGCTTTACTGTAAGCAGATTGGAGCCCTGTGGCTTGGGTTTGCCCTTAGCATAGCAGAGCTAAGCAAGGGGGTGTGTCTGAGGCTGCCTAGCACTCATTACATTGCCTAAGTGGGTGTGCGCACTGCACACTGGGTTTTAAAGGGAAAAAAAAGTAAACCAGGAAATAGCAGCTCTATGCACATCTGAGCACTGTGTTTGTGCGACGTGCCCCTGAGCTTAAAAAGGAAGGCAATGGGAAGGGAAACCAGCAGTAGGAATGTAACCAAGGAGAACTAGCATAGCTGGTAGGTGAACTGTATCAGAATCAGCCAATTACACATGCAGCAGCCCAGCCCAGCACTCTAGTATAAACTATGCAAACACCTTTCCCTGTGTTTTTTCCCACAAACTCTACAATAATAGTGTATACAAGTGGGAAATTTTTAAATAACAAAATGATAGGGGGCTGCAGCAGCTATCATACATCAGCATGTGGAAGAGGCTGAGGGTGGTGTGGATGAGAATGCTGTCAACCAACCCGCAGTGAGGAGATGGAGAAAAGTATACAGACCCAGGGTCACCTACCAGGGGCTACATGAGATGGAGATAATGGAATGCTATAGGGTGGACAGGGACCTCCTACAGCAAATTGTGGAGCTGTGCCAGCCATGCCTCACACACAGAACTAACAGAGGGGAACCCATCCCAGTGGATACAAAGGTATGTGTAGGCCTACGAATACTAGCTACAGGTACCTTCCAAAGCCCAACTGGGGATATGATGGGTATCTCACAGGCATCAGCATCAGGCATATTCCACCAGTTCCTGGATGCTATGTCAGCGCATGCCGGTGAGCACATATATTTCCCCAACACCCATGAGGCATTGGCCAGCAATATGTGTCTCTTCCACCAAATAGCAGAATAACCTGATGTAGTGGGTGCCATAGACTGAATGCACATACACATCAAAGCACCACCCGGTGAGAAGGGTAGGGTCTACATCAACCGCAAGGGCTTATCCTCCATCAACTGCCAGGTCATGTGCGATGCCCAGGGCATTATAATGAATGTGTGTGCTGGCTGACCTGGAAGCTATCATGACTCCCACTTCTGGCATCTGAAGCAGCTGTACCACAAATTTGCCATTGGGGACATCCCATATGTTCAGCTAGTGGGGGATGCTGGTTATGCACTGGAGCCATGGCTGATGACACCCATCAGAAATGCACACACACCCGAACAAAAACTCCATAATGAGGCACATGCACAGACCAGAATCATAGTAAAGCATGTGTTTGGGATGTTCAAGTCACGGTTCCGGTGCCTGGACATGTCTGGTGGAGCCTTGCAGTACTAACCAGCTACATGTACCCAAATTGTCATCGTATATGCCATGCTACACAATATGCTCCTGTGGAAACAGCTCCAGTAGGAACAACATGGGGCAGGGCCACACAGCCCCCCACCTTTGCCTAGGCCTGCACAGGCACATAGTGACTCAGAGGAGGAACAACCTGAGCCTGCCCCAGTAGGCAGAAGGAGGCATGCCCAGTATGCCTTGGCAAAAAGGCAACACATAGCACATACACTGACACAGTAGGGACCCAGGGAATGACAACTCTCTCTGCCTCGCACATACAGTAAAAGGGATGCCAAACAAGACACTACCTGTGCTTAACCATGTATAGGGAGTGTATCATGTGCATCCAACATAGGCCTCCCTCCAGCACCATCCTCAATACTGGCACACACACAAGGTAAGTCATTCTTCCTACCAACTGCTGAATGGAGTAGTATGTCTAGCTACTCGTATCTATGGTATGGATATCAGCATGCAAGGGAAGCGGGTGGCTGATTGGGATGCCAGCAGATAGTAGACAACTGTAGTGGCAGCATAAGATCTGTAACAAATACAGGTGTCACCATAGTAGCCTGTACTACACAAGGTGACAAAACACACTGCAAGAAAACTGCCGACCCACATGTGTGTCTATATGACAAACATATTCTAGTCAGGGAGGCTCACATACCCAACAACAGTCTCAGCCAGCAGGACAGGTGTAGACAAACTCAAACAAAGGCTGTGCTAAGGCCTCTGAATGATGGCTATGGAGAACATCCCCAACAGACCAACACAGATAAACTACAACAGGTCAGGTAGTGGGATGTTACATCTGAATGGTAAGAAGTCAGAAACTAAAATATAGGTCAATCAAACCTAAGGACCGCAGTACACTGATATGCCTCTAGGCAGTATGATCGGTTAGAAAACAGAATGAAATGGAGTACCTGAAATACCAGGACAGATATAGCAAAAGTGTACACATGTCAGGTGTGCTCACTTCCCCAACCTTATGTAAAAATGATGTAACAGTCAGGTGTACCCCCCCCCACAATCCAATGTAGACATGTAGTAACAGTCAGGTGTGACTCCCCCAAATCCCAATGTAGAAATGTAGCAACAACAGTCAGGTGTGCCCCCCCCACAATCCAATGTAAAATCGTAGCAACAGACAGGTGTGACCCCCCCCAGAATCCAATGTAGAAATGTAGCAACAGCCAGGTGTGACCCTCCCCAAAACCTAATGTAAAAATGTAGCAACAGTCAGGTGTGACCCCCCCCCCCCCACAAAACCCAATGTAGAAATGTCGCAACTGTCTGGTGTGCCCCCCTCAATCCAATGTAGAAATGTAGTAACAGTCAGTTGTGCCCCCCAATCCAATGTAGAAATGTAGCAACAGTCAGTCTTGAGAAGTGTAAAGTCGGCTTTTCAGAAGTTTCTCACTGTAGTCTTTTGTGCTGGGGGTGGAGGTGGTAAATGTATATCCAGGGTGATTAGTTTGTGGTCAGATCTCACCAGTGAGGGCAATACTTCCGGTGTGGAGCATTTTGTCCCCATGTTTGTGATGATCAGGTCTAGTATATTATCCCTCCTTGTGGGAGAGGTGACTAGCTGTTCCATTGCATTTGAGTTTATGAATTCCAGGAACCTTTGGGCTAGGGTGTTAGGGCTAGAATAGTGCACCCAGTCTATGTTAGGGTAGTTGAAGTCTCCCAATATGATGGTATTTGGTGAGACATTCATATCTTCCAATGTCTTCAGGAAGGCTGAGTGGGGTTCTTGAGATTGGGAGGGTGGTCTGTAACATGCAACCAGTTGTATAGCAGTTTTGCCTACGGTTAGCTGCACCTGGACAGTTCAGAACAGTTGAGGGGTATGACTATGTATACAGCTTACTACGTGAACATTCTGCCACAGTCTGTACAGTTGATGGTTATGATTGTACTTACAGCTTACTATCTGAGAATTCTAGCAGATTCTGTACAGTTGTTGGGTCTAATTATACATACAGCTTTCTATATGAACATTCTCAGAAACTCTGCACAGTTGTGGGGTATGATTATGCATACAACTTACTACCAATCTCAGGATTCATACCTCTGCTATGTGTGTTAAAATATTACAGTTGACATCACAGTACACTGTGCTATCAGGGAATTGGTGTGAAGCATTCCAATGTTTTCTGTCTAAGTCTCCCTCAGTTGTACAATATGACTGACCTCATGGGACTTCCAACATTATTATACTAAACTTCCTACACATTTTATCTGCATTCCACAGTGTGGGTAACACTGCTTAATACAACAGCACTATTTATAGAATGCAACACTACAACAACATATGTAAGCAGGATGTACACAAGCACTCCAGGGATTATACTTTTATTCACAATATATTACACCTTTATTTACATACAAGATATATGACAGTCTTCCTGCCGTGTTGTCTAGTTTATTCAGTATATCCCATAAACAATACATTTTTATACTGGTACACCACTTTCTATGACTGTTACATTTATTTGTTATGGCAGTACATGCAAGATTATTACTAACCTGCCTCACAATGTAGCCTTTGCAACCTAGCAGCATGGGCTTGCTGGTTCACAGCCCACTCATCTGCAGCTGTCAGAGAAATACAGTGATATTTAGCCATTACCTAACCATAGTATACACTAGCTAGGCAATCTTTATCTACATAGTAAAATGAGTACTTAATGCTGGGGCATCTGCCATCTGCCTTGCTTCTTGGATCCACTGCTCCAAGAAATCCCCCCTCCACTGCTTCAGGTCAGCATGGTGATGCCTGAACTACTCACCAGTCCAGGGGATACCAGTGGCACTGGTGGGGTCACGGGCAAGACTGTCCCAGGCCTCTGCTTTATACTGGGAGCTCTGGTACTAGCCCTGCAGTAGTCCCTGCTCATGGTGTTTTCCCAGGAGCCATACCATGAATCTGGAGTCCTGGATGCCTCAGAGCTGTACTCTAAATCGACTACCTTCCCAAACTTCAGCCATTCTGCCTACAGTAGGGAGCTGCAACCAGTTATGTGTAGTATTCCTGCCTGTGGGGTTTAAATACGGCCAATTTCCCACACTTTTCCTTGATTGGATGGTTTTGAAAAGGCTGAGCTATGGGCAAAGCTGCTTACCTAAGGTTGGCATTGCTTAAAGGGGTATACCAATGGGCAGACTGAGTTAGCTAGCCTACACATTGCTTACACCAACTAAGCTGAGCAGTGCAACACTTAGTGTTGCTTAATATTTAATTTGCATTATATTTTCCTTTTGCCATTGATTTATTATTCATTACATGTTATATATGTGTCTGGTATCTGTGATTCTTGCGTACCTACACTGTATGGGGTCCTGGAGACTTCATACCTTTATTACAATAACACCTCACATCTGGCCTTATTGCAGTACTCCAGTTCACACAGTTATGTTATGTAGCAGGTTATACAACATCACACTATACATACATTCCTTTCACATGTTCAGTTTGATTTTCCTATGGTCAGGATTTGTTTTTTTAAACCTCAATCTTATGTACTGCTATGATGGCTTAGTAGTTAACTACTGTGACTTTAGCATTGAGGGTGCTGGGTTCATGACCTGCAAAGCCTGGTTATTTTTTTTCTGCCCAGAACAGCAGCTGATGCATACAGAGTGATTAAGGCACTTTTAAGCAATTGTAAGTGGGTTTGCACTTGTTTATGCAAAGGTAAGCAATGCTAACCTCCGGTTACATATGCTTACTGAGAGTTAGCTTCAATATTGCTTAACCTGTGTGCGCATTGCTTACCCCCGTGCAAACGGGCTTAAACCCACTTACTTGTGCTTACATATGCTTACTCTTGCTTAATACAGCTTAATAGTGCTTACACTTGCTTACTAGTGCTTACTCCCACTTGCTATTGCACTGATTTAGACAGTTATGTCTAATGGTTCCTGGGAAGGTGGGGGATTTGGAAGCTGTATGGAGTTATCATTCATTACGCATTTTACCTTACATTTGTATACCTGATACCTGTGTACATATACTGTATGGGGCACATGTGATTATCTGTGGACTTTGCAACATTATGACACTGACACCTCACATCTGCTTTTAATGCAGTACTCCGGTTTACAAATATATGTTATTTAGTAGGTTATGCAATTAAAAATATTAGCCATAAAGTGATTTGACATGGAAAATGGAATGTACTGCCGTGGGACTCGAACTGGGAATGACTGTTCGTAAGGCGAATGCTCTGCCCACTAGGCCATTGCTGTACTGCTTCATTTGCATATATCTTGCTTTTTATCCTCTTTTGCCATTTGAGCTGCATTAACCATAGCTAAGCGATGGGCAAACCCGCGCACCTACGGTTAGCTTTGATTGGATTCATAATAAAAAAAAAGGTTTGTTCATTTTATTTGTCTTTCCTATTGCTGTTGTACACATGGGGGAATGTTGCTGGGGATATGTGGTCACCTATGAGTGGTCTCGCTCATTTCCTTGGCCTTTCTGCTGTTCTTCATTGCGGGGGCGTGTATATTCTGAGACCTCTGCTCTCAGACACACCCCCTGCACTCTTACACACTCCATGTAAGATTAAGAGCTCAGGCAGCACGCCATCACTAATATGCATGGCGAGCTACCGTCATGCTCCTAAACGGCCGCTTCCGTGCATGACTAACTTAGTCATGCACAGAATGATAGAGAATCAGGTGGTATGTATTTACCTCAGAGTACAGGCAATACTGGAATTTTTACGGGTGTTTTTTAGACGACATGTCTTTTTTGGGTCAGTACAGATAACAAATTTCAAGAATTTCTAGATTACATTTTAAAAAACACTAGTTTTTTGAAATTCACATATCATCTCAACAACACAGAGTTGAATTATTTAGATGTCAACTTACAAAGGGCTCACAATGGTTTTAAATCTAAAATACATAGGAAACAGACATTGTTAAACTCTTATCACCATTACACCAGTGCCCACCCTCCTTACCAGAAAAGAGGGGTGATAAAAGGGCAACTGGTCCATGCTAGTAGAATGACCTCAGATGACAATGATTTCCAAAGAGAATGTGAATTTATAATAGACATGTTTAGGACTAGGGGTTATCCTTCTAATTTACTGACTGACATTTTGACAGAAGTTACAGAGGCCAGAAAATCTAGGTTTGCCACTATACTGGGTGTAAACCATCACCTTTTAGATGAGACAGACTGGGACAAAAATACAGAAATTGGAACATACCAATCAGCCCTAACTATTACTTACGATGGTGAAACCAATTTGGTGAGGAGAGTTATAGAAAATGAGTGGAATAAATTTGCAAGGTTATCAGATTTAAACATTATATTTGATAAACCACTCAAATGCATCTATAAAAAAGATGATGAAGTCACTTGACGAAAGCGTTTAATAAAGTTACTACGCTATTTGCTTGGAGCCTTATTTTGGAGTTCTATACTTGACACCAACCGACAGCAGTTACTCATCTTTACCTTTTCATTTTTTTTTTCATCTATAAAAAAGGTTGAAACATCAAGAATATATTAGAAGGAGGCACACACCAGAGTCACCAGGGTACTTTTTCTGTTAACAAGAAAGGCACACATAAATGTGGAAATCGTCCCTAGTGTGTTTATGTACGGACTGGTGACACCATACACTTGAAATATAGAAACAAGTACATTAACACCAAAGGTTATGCAAATTGCAATACAAAATGTGTGACATATATATATATATATATATATATATATATATATATATATATATATATATATATATATATGTATAGCTTTATGTGATGTATGCGATTCTTTCTATGCGGGAAAGACAGAAAGAAAGTTAAAACAAAGGATATATGAACATAGATATGACATTAAGAAAATTAACAAAAACAATGCTTTGTACAAATACTCTCTTTCATGTGACAATGCAGATTACTATTTTTTGTAATAGAAGTAATACCTATAGATCCCAGAGGTGGTCCCTGGGAGACTAGATCAGAGTATAGAGAGCTATACTGGCAACTGTTTCTGGAAGCCTGTAATCACCTAGGATTAAACGATATGGTATCACTGAAACTTAGAGCAGCAAAATTGTAAACAATATATTTTATGTAATTTTTATTAATGTATTAAATTTATCAACTTATTAACTAGACAAATAGATTTATATCATTTTATTCAGATTATATTGTATGAACAGCTTTGACAGTACTTTACTATGTGGTTAATGGCTCCACCAGATGGTAATGTACTATGTTTTCACTATTTTATAATAGGAGATTTAAGTGCTGTATTATAATATTGTATTTAAAAGTATTTAATTTACTTTGCATTTGTTACCATTATATTTATGTATATTTATTCTAGTACACATTCTTTTACATTTATGGTTTAACATATGGAGTTTTAAACCCAGGTTTTACATATATTCAACCCATATCCTGTTGATTTTAATGATTCATTGAGTGGATCATTTTATTGGTTTAACTGAGGGAGAAAAAGTTTTTTAAACTAGCAATCATGACACATATGACTATTTGATGACATTGTTTGAGACAAAAACGTAAGGGGAATTGTATCAAAGGAGTTTATGCTCTTTGTGCTGTGTGTTGATGTGCTTTCATTAATAAACACTTGTGTATTGGATCCGCTTGGTTTCCGGTGCCTGTATCTTGGATTAAGAGTCATGAGAATCTAAGGGCATAAACAGTAACCTGTAGTTAGCCATGATATGGTAAGTGACTTTATTGATAGTGACTTGCGCATGGAAAAGCTCAATTGTATCATCCTGTTTAACCAACCTAGAGGTATCTTTTTAGCTGGCACAGATCAAGACACTTCCACCTGTGGCCCTAGTCTGTGCTGTTGCTGATCTAAATTTCTGGAAGAATATGTAGCCATGCATGGCTGTAGTACTTTCTATGGCTTTAAACCAAGTCTGATTACATCACAGATTTCTACATTCTCCAGCGTGAGGAGGGCTTGCAAAGTATAGAGTTTTTTGTTTAGGCTACTAGCATTCAGCAGTAACACCTTAAGGTTGCTTGGAAACTTTTTTCACTATTTTGGTAGTTTTGTCTTTTTGGCATTGCCTACAAAAGGCTTTAAGGGGTGGATAAAGTTTTAACCAATATCCAAACACCTGGGATTGGTGTGGGGCAGGTGAAGACCATACATAGCAAAGCAACATGGTTTGTTGACAATGCCCTCCTATGCTGACAGATATTGGACTCTCTGGAGTGACACCAGAAACTAAGCCAGTTATTAAAATCAATCATTTTATATTCAGACTGTGGCATCATCCTTGGCGAAGGTAAAACTCTTCTCAGTGCAAGACTAGTACCTATCTGTGACACATATTCCAAGAGATTCATTCTCTTTCAATGTTGTTCATGGAGGCACTTCTCAGGTCATTTACACCCGCATGGACTATGATAGAATCATAGTGCTACCTGGAGTGCACTGACTTGAGTGCATATGTGATATAGTGGATCCTGACTCCAGACAGGCAATTGACTATTATCTTCCCCTTGTCTAACCTGGTGAGTGAGGCATCTGTGTGTCACAAAATGGAGTACCTGATGAATGTATTATTTAAATTATATGCTTGCCTTATGGGCTTTGCCCTTGGTGGACCACTGGGTGTAGGCTTATGTGAGATGATTGGTGCCACTTTTGGTTTGCACTTTAGTGATTGCTGAGAAGTAGTGCTGCTATTAGGTGGCTTTGGAGATCTTTGAGATTTAGGAAGGTTTCCTTTAAATATCTCAACATAAGCCAATCTGCATGTGTGGTGAGTAGGGTGTGTGTGAGAGATATAGTGTATATATTCCTGAGAGTTTTGTTTGTACCTGATGTTCCTATCTATCACATACCATTTTATTTTCTTTAATGATTAACTCGTTGTCGGAGAACATGACACAGTTGCTGCATTGCCTTAGGATGCACAGACCTACCAAGATAACCACGGTGATATTTGTAAATTGCAAATCCACATTGTCCAGTCCTGTAACACAGTGCTTGCTTAGGATTAAGGATTGGGTTTTAACAGGGGTTTCCTAGGGTTGTTTGCAGGATTAAGGGTAATAGAAGTTATATAGTGGTAGGATATGATAGTGCTACTTGATAGGCAAACTAGATTCTGAGGTTAAGGGCATGATATTATATATTGCTAAGATATGGTTGTGATATTCCATGTGCAGATTAGCTGCTCTATGCTTAATTCTGCACAATGCCATGCTATTTTACAGATTTTGGACCTAATCATAATTTTATAGGGAAATTTTATTGTCTAGGCATTTGCTATTTTACAGGGCACTGCTAACCACACCTGCTTGATGAGCAGCTCCACTTAAAATCACCTAATTTATAGCAGAGAAAATAAGCTTAAAACTGATTCCTATGCCCTCTAACCAATAAACAATCACACTTTCTGCTTTCTGGAGTGATTCCCATCTCAGAGGGACCAAGCAAACACCTTCTGCAACAAGATGGATGATCCTGGAATTTCTTAATGTAAGAGCACAGCAAAAGCAGCTCTCAACTGCAAATTAAACAACAAACATCTACCAAACAACCAAGTCCCTGGCTAATTCACCCTTCTGCAAGGCAATCTGGAGCCAAAAACAGAATTCGAAAAGCCAACAGACTATTTTGTCACAAATTTAAATAAATGTTTTATAATTGCTGAAAAGCAGTAGTGATCACTGCATAAAGTATATGTAAGTGCAATAAATCAAGAACATATTCTTTTCTAAACTTGGGTCACTCTGGATATTGTTGAAACACTTGAAGTGTTGCAGAGTTCTCTGCAAGTGAACACAGAGCATTGTAAACTTGCCTGATTTACAGCAGAGAAAAAAAAGTGGAAAACTGACTCCTATGCCCTTTAGCAAAGATGCAACCACCCTTCTAGCTACCTGGAGTGATTCACAACTCATAGAGACCAGGTAAACACCATCTACCACAAGATGGAAGACCTTGGAATTGTCTTCAACCATAAGCTATCTAATTTCCTTCAAATGATGGTGTAAATCTATTGCACATATCAAGCAAAAACATCTTTGGATGAAAATTGTCAGATGCTGTTAGATGATTAGTATAGATATTCTTGTTTTTTTCACAGTACTGTGCTCTCCTGCAGTGCAACAATGAAAAAAATGTTTAAAAAGATTGCCATGCTGATGTGAAGCCATTGTTTCACTTTATATACTCAAAATGCTGAAATGTCAAATTTCAGCATTTCGAGTACATAAAGCCAAAACCACCACAACACCGAAACCCCACAAAACTGAAATCACAAACTCGAACACACAACATACACTATACCACACACAAACCACAACACCTACACCACAAAAAATCATAAACACAACAAAACACCACATAGACACATACCTAAACTAAACAAATGCACCCCCTACATATATATACTAACTCCGAGATCACACAAACAGTAACAGACAGAACACTCACACCCAGACATTCCACACTCCCTCGCACACACATCACACATACACAAACAGCAACACATCCAACAATCACACACTAATAAGTTAACCTAGCTACCCTAACCCACAAACACAACTTAACAAAGTAAAACACATTCAAACTCCCACCCCAAAACTTTAAAAACATTCACTTACCTGACACTATACAGAAACCCATACACTGCATCCAACACCCCAAGTAAACATCATGTGTCACATAACGTAAAGCCATAACCCCAAATTTGAAATATTCAAATTTGTGATTATCCACTTTCGGCATTCTAAAGTTTAGACTTTATATACTCAAAATGCTGAAATTCGACATTTCAGCATTTTGATTATATCAAGTGAAACCAAAGCCATACATATAACATCAAGTTCTGCAGTAATAGCAGTATGTGGGCTTTTGCAATTCTTAGAGAGATCTGTAAATCCTCACTAAATGACAAGGTGGTGATGCCAGTGCCACAGTGTAATCAGAGCTATTTCTAGTGTTAATAGTGTTATGGACTGATATTTGAGAAGAAATCTATGTCCTGGGCCAAAGATGAATATGAGTTTTATCATCACAGAGACACTCAAGTTGAAAGATAACTTTTATTTATTTATTTTTATTTTGCATTTGTTAACCAGGCTAGTCTAACTGGATATATTTCCATTTTCAGTAGAGGCCCGGGGAGAAAAGCTCTGGCAGTTATACAACTTAGAAAATCATCCACAGGGATTAAAATAAAAATAAAAATAACAATTACAAGCAAATAATGTTTAGAATTAAAAAGTATGCCTTGTAGGAAGTAGTAATAATATAGAGTAGGAATTACTCTTTAGGCATATCAAATTAGGAACAACAGTTGGTAAGTCAAACAAGGAGTGAGCATGTAACAATCAATTTGGAGTATAAGTAGTTGAAGTAAGAGTAGTAGAAATAAGAAGTAGCAGGAGGTGAAATTAGAAAAAGAAGAAGAGAGGAAGAAGATTAGTCAGGATTGCTCCAGTTAGTCAGGATAGCTGCAGGGACATAGCCAGTGAGAATTTAGGTGTTTTTTGAGGTTGTGTTTAAATAGAGGCAAGGAAGAAAGTAATGTTAGTTCATTTGGCAGTAGGTTCCAGTTTTTTCCCACTGTGTTAGAAAAAAGAGAGTCTCCAGCCAGGTTGTTAGACTTGCATATACAGGCAAGGTGTTTGTTGGAAGAGCGCAGGGAGTTAAGATTTTTGTACTGGAGGATGAGATTGGAGAGTATAGGAGTGTTGTTGGGTTGGTAGAAGATCTTGTGGGCAATGGTGAGTTGGGATACTATCAGTTGGTTTTGAAGTTCCAGCCAGCCTAGTTGCCTTAGATTCAAACAGTGGTGGGTTCTAAAGGGATTACCAGTTGCAAATCTGGCGATGTTATTATAAGAATTTGTTAGTTTGGTAAAATTATTTTTCTTTAGGTTAGTATATATGGGCGAAGCATACAGAAGAGTTGATATTAAGTGAGAGTGAGCAATTTTAGTTCTGGCTATAGGGGTGAGGAAAGGTTTGATCCTGTATAAGGAACCAATTTTTCTATTGACAGTTTTGATAGTGTTATTTATGTGGGTATCAAAAGTAAGGTGATTGTCAATAGTTATTCCGAGCAGTTTGGTGGTTGTATCAGGAAGTATGATAGTGCTGTTATTGGAGGACACAGAGAAATCAATGGGTAAGGTTTTATTGGTGGGTGTAAAGAGGAGGAGCTTAGTTTTTAGCATTGAGAAGGAGGCATCTCTTAGTAAACCATGTTTCTACTATGTTAAATACATCTTGGGTTAGAGAGTGTAGTTCTGAAGGGGAGTTTGCTGAGCATACTAGGGTAGAATCGTCTGCATATTGAATGCAGGTGGCTTGCGGGAGTGCTAGATGGAGGTCATTGATAAATAATGAAAAGAGCAGTGGTCCTAGAATAGAGCCTTGAGGGACTCCGAGGGTTACTGGCTGGAGGGATGATGTATTGTTTTGCCAGAGAACTGCTTGTTGCCTATTGCTAAGGTAGGATCTGAACCATTTAATAGTCAGGTGATCGAAGGCAAGGGATTCTAGAGTGCTGATGAGGAAGGCATGGTTGACCATGTCAAAAGCCTTTGAGAGGTCAATAAATAGAGCAGATGAGAGGATATTGTTATTGCGGTTTCTGTTGATGGTATCAATAAAAGATAGCAGAGCAGTTGTGGTACTATGTGATGGCCTAAAGCCATGTTGGCAGTTTGCTATTATGTTATGTTGAGATAAATGGTGTAGTACTTGTTGGTGAATGCATTTTTCCATTATTTTAGATAGAGGAGATAATAGAGCTATTGGTCTGTAATTAGAGTAATCATTTGAATTGCCGCCTTTATGAAGGGGAATAATATGGGAGATTTTCCAAATGTCAGGAATGGTTCCTTCTTTAATGGTTCTGTTAATGAGGATGGATACAGGGTATGCAATTACCTTAGCTGCTTTTTGCAGGTATTCTGATGGTATTTGGTTGGCAGTAAGGGTACTAGGTTTAAGTTTTTGGATGATTTTACAGATGAAAGTAGTAGAGCTGGGTTGCAGTTTAAAAGTTGGTAGAGAAAATGATCTGGTAGTAGAAGGGCTTGAGTTATCTGGTATTAGTTGACTAGCTAGAGACGGAATGGTCTCTGTAAAGAAGGTATTGAATGAATTGGCAGTTTGAAGGGGGGTGTTAGGATCAGTGTCAAGAGGGGTAGGGGGGTGAGAGCATCCAGGGGAAAGGAGTTTGTTTATACTGGACCAAAACTTTTGGGGATTATTTTGATGAGTTTGCTGTAACTTACAGTAATAGTTCTTTTTGTCCATAAGAATTGCCTTTTTAGTGCAATTTCTCAGTTCCCTGAAGTAATGTTGATCAGAGATATTTTTGTTAGCCCTCCACTTAGCCCAGGATTTGTTTCTTAGTAGAATTTTTTGTCTAGTTTCTTTAGAGAGCCAGGGGGCTGGTTTGGATTTTATACGGATAGACCGTATAGGTGCATGTTTGCCCAGGATGGATAAAAACGCAGAGTTTAGATATTTTATAGCTTCATCAAGTGGTAGAGTTTTTAAGGGGTTCCAGTTACAGGCACTGAGTTCATTTTGGAATGATTCTTGGTTGAAGTGTTTATTGGAACGTGCAGTCCTAAAAGTAGAGGGTTTAGGCAGATCTTGTTTTTTGTTTAATAATGTAGGTTAAAGCATGATCACTTAAATCATCTGGGAGAGTGCCTACCTTATAGGCATGTTCATGTCTGTTTATAAGTATCCAGTCTAAGGTACTCTCTTTATTGTTTGGTTTGTTGATTCTGGTTGTGGAGGTGATTGTTTGAGTGAAGCCGTGGAGGTTAATGTGAGAGGTGGGGTTATCTGCATTAACACTTTTCCAGTCAGTATTAAAATCACCTAGTATTACTGTTTCTTGGGGGTAAGCTGAGGATATCCAGTTAAGTATACCTTCGATAATGGTGATGTTATTGCCAGGTGGTAGGTAGATACAGATAATATATAAAGCTTTATTTGGGTTCATTTGGAGTTTGGTGGCCAGGATTTCAGCATTGCTATCATGAGGTGGGTTACATGGTATTGTGGAGATATGGAATCCATCTTTGAATAGTACTGCTACACCCCCTCCCTTTTGTCTTATTCGGTCATGTCTAACTATGTTATATCCTTGGGGGGTAACTTCGTTGTCTTTGGTTCCTGGTTTTAACCAAGTTTCTGTCAGGCAAAGGATATCAAAGCAGTGAGTATCTAAAAGGGCATGGAGATGGGCTACTTTATTGTTAAGACTAGGATATTCAGATGTCCTATTAAGAGTGAGTAGGGGAGTTTAGGTTGGGTAGTAAGGGTAGCAGGATTGGCTGGGCCAGGGTTGGGGTGGATGTCTCCATCTAGTAAGGAGACACTGAGGGGTTTTATTTGTAAGTTATATTTTAGAAAAAATAGATATTTATATTTTGTTATTGTAAGATTGCTATATTTAAAGTGGAAGAGTCGGTGGTATTTGGGTAATAGATAGGTAGGAGTGGAAGTGATATAGGTCAGATTGCAAGTGAGTATAGAGGTGTATATAGCTGTTTGTTTTTGAGAGTGATTAAAAAAGTAATGGTACTGTTTTTCGAAAGAAGTGAGGAGGTAGGTAGAGGTGAGGATAGTAGTAAATATAGCTAGGAATATTGGATACATTGGAGTTGAAGTCATATTTACAGAAGTTGGTTATAAGAAGAGTTAGACAGCAGGTTAAGGTTATATAAAAGAATGGATAAGGTGGGTGTAGATAGGGGGAAATAGTTCTGTTAGTTATTAGACGAGGGGTATGGTAAAGGTATCGAAGGAGTGGTATGTTATAGTGTAAATGATGAGTAAGGGTGAGCCTAATAGGTATAATAGGGGGGTAAGTGTGATTGGATGATAGAGCAAGAGGGCGTGACTTAGGAGGTTTAAGTTTAGGAGCAGTGGGGGTGGGATTTGGGGGTAGGGTAGGGGAGCGGAGTGAGCCCGTAGGGCGAACGGAGCGGGTAGACACAAGGAAGCTGACAGCAGGAGAGAGAGGAAGCAATCAGTCAGGAGATAGGTAAGAACAGGGGGAGCTGGGTGGGAAGGTTTAAGCAATATTATGTTAGAGTGAAAGGGAAGCAGGTAGGTATCTGGAACTGGCTGGAGGGTATGACTGATAGTGAGTGTAGAAATAGAAAAAGTGTTCTAAAGAGAAGTAGTAAGTGGGGAGGAGAGAGAGGGAAGAGAGTTGGGTGAAGACTGCCACCTAGTGGCCAATCCTTATAGTACAGGGAGAGGAGCCACTGCCTCAGTAAAATAGATGAACAGGCAGTACGGATATAAGGAGAAAAGGCATGGGGAGAGGTATGAAAAGGGGTTTTTCAGTTAAAGAGCAGGGGGAGGCTGCTGGGTATACTGGCTGTAGTCCTGCACTAACACCAGGTAAGTGGTCGAGCAAATTCACAAGCCTATTTACATTGCATATAGCAGGATAATTACGTACTTTCTTTCACCCTTTTTATTTCACTTCTAGGAGAAAGGTAGAACTGTTCTTGTAAGGTGTCAGGCAGCGAGGGATGGCAAGGTGACTTGGAAGTAGTCTTGACAAATCCAGTAGGGTAGGACCAGTACACCAATGTGAAGTGGGAAGTAGGGTTGTTAGGCAATACTTTATTCTCCAGTGTAGTGTTTTCGTTCCACTGAAACTTCATCAGAACTAATACAACTGCCATATATTGTTCCCTTTATACAAAAGCTTCATAAGGAAATGTTCAATTTACCACTAAACACAAAAATGGTTCATAATCCATTCGGAAATACAGTTCCGTTAATGTATACTCAGTCCCATTGCTGTATAAGCACCAAATTGCCCTTAATCCAAAAAAATACGTCTTCAAGGTTCATATAACAGGGAAAATGGCAGCAACCCGATTAGGGCCTACTCGCCAAAAATGCAGCAACAGTTCTTATCATTCCTTTGATAGTTAACACACTCTTACGAAAATACACAAAAAGCCAATGCCTTCATAAAGGAGATGTTTAAATCATTCCCGGTCTCGTATATCCAAAAACATGTATAAAGAGTAATCTATACAGCAAAAAGTCCATAAACTCATCCACGGATGTGAAGCAACTATTCCCAGGCCACTCATGTTTGGAGTGATAGCAGTCTTTCAAGAACTGAAGTAGTTAGCAGCACTGATGAACTCTCAGCACATCAGCATCAGAGAGCAAAGAGTCACTGAGATGTGATAAACAGACTTGCTGCAAACTGTTTAAACACCCCACTTGCATATGCACACACAGCATGGTCACACACCTATACAATCTGTGTGTGTGTGGGGGGAGGGGGTATGTGTGTTTGTATTTCTCTCTGTCCCTCAATCACATACTCACACACACATACATATACACACATGCATACAGACACACACACACACACACACACACACACACACACACACACACACACACACACACCAAATTTCAAATTATATTCACACACACACACACACACACACACACACACACACACACACACACCAAATTTCAAATTATATTCCATGTGGGATGGGTTGAGGACTGACAGGCGCTGGGTGTTAGCATAATGGTTAAGGTGGTTACGTTACAGACACAAGGTGCATGGTTTTATTCTCACCTTTGCAGAAAAGTGTCTGGGTTTAAAATAAATGGCCCACATGGGCAGCTAACTTAGTACTTACCTGATAAGCTGTGAAACAAAATGTATGCTCAAATAAGTTCTCATTATGGGGTAGGACAGT
Source organism: Protopterus annectens (assembly GCF_019279795.1). Classification (NCBI taxonomy): domain Eukaryota; kingdom Metazoa; phylum Chordata; order Ceratodontiformes; family Protopteridae; genus Protopterus; species Protopterus annectens. Next base: position 134,795,264 of record NC_056741.1, read on the forward strand.
AGTTGAACAGACAGCTACTGAAAAAAGAAAGCATAGACAAAAACATTTATTTTGTAAAACTCACAGATATATGGATCTCATCATCATTCCATGTTGAGGTATTGAGAGAAAAATTGGCTTCACCCCTTCCATCTGTTAAAAGCATTTCCTCCTTGTTATCATATTTAAGTACAATAATTGTATGCGTCATTGGAGAGCCAGTCAAATCTTCTACATAGATCTGTGAAGAGGAAAAGGGACATAGATAAAGGCACCTTCATTAATTTTAAATGTTGTGAGAAATTTATATTTTAGTTTTGCTAAAAATTTGTACTTTTCAAGAATATCACCATTTACAAAAACAAATGCAGATAAAGCCTTCCAGTTAATCAAGTTTCCCTCTGGATGTGTTTACAAGACTCATTGACTGTGACAGTGGAGTGCGGTAGTGAAAAGCTCATGAAGAAAGTAAAAGGAAACTGGCAATATGTTACTCATTCATTCCCTAATATCCAATGCAGGGTCAAAGGGGAAATGCTGCTTATTGTAGTACTACACATGTGAAGGCAAAAAAACTTATCCTAGCTGGGACGTCAGTCTTTTTCAGGATCACACACAAGCACACTTTCATACACTGCACGCACAGCTACAGGCAATCTGAAGGGCCATCAATTCACTTATCGTATAACCCAGGGATGTTGACGGAAACCAGAGTACCAAGTGAAAAGCCATGCAGACAAATGAAGATATCAGCATCCACAGAGAAAGCCCTCAGCTGTGACATGAAGGGGTGTACAAAGTGCTGTGAATAAGCAGTGCTAACTATTGGACCAATGTATCACCCATACATTATCCAAGTCAACAAGATATTTAGAGTCTACTGGCCAGAAAATTAAATTTGAAAGCCAGCCAAAATGTTGCAACTGTCAAATGTTGCACTACATATTAAACAATGATTAAGAAAGATTAAGGAAACAAGCTGCAAATAACCTGCATCATGTTGATATGTCTGGTAAAAATTACTGCATCACAGTTCATTGAAACTATTATTAATGTGCGTCACTGAACTATGAAAACTCGCAAACAACTCATTAATGTCAAAGAGGCTATAACAATGCACCCTTCATGTGGGAGGTGAATCCAACATTCCTTTCACTGCATATAACGTGCTCTAATATAATAGCACCGCAGTACTGGTTATATAAGCATTAAGATATAAGATAGCTTTATGAACACAAAAATTATTAATATTGTATTATAATTAAATAGCAGAATACTTTAATATAGTTCATTTTAATTTTGTTTTAATTTATTTTGTTAACATTTAAAATGGAAATTCTAGAAACCTAGAAAAGTATTCACTGGTATAGCTACATTTCTAGAATTTGTATTATATTTAAAGGGAACTAATCTATTCAGCTATATTATGTAATTGCAATAGAATGTTAAATAAATTAAACTAAAAATTAATTAGAAAGAGTTTGGGTTGCTGTTTATGCTGGGAAGGTTCAGCCAGTTATGATAACAAAAAAATATTTCCATCTCTGCTATGTGAGCTGCATTTTTTTGTCTGTCTTTCATGTGAAAAACATAAATATTTGCTGCAAATTTTGTTTATTTTTCAAAATGCTTTAGCTTTCCTGTTGCTGAAAATGACATCCCTCTATACCTGTTTAAAAACAAAGAAAAGGAAAAGCACGGGGAAAGTGTAGACTTAGAGGAGATAATTAATGAAGTTAATCTTACCTCATGACAACAAGAGAGTAAAGGTATTGAGCTACGTTTTTCCATAGACTTTAAGTTATTACAGATCAATAGATATACAGCTTGTTTACAGGAAACAAGGCTAAAGCAGTCCGCTTTAATTAAAAGACTCAGAGGAAGGGTTTCTATTTAACCTGCTGTAACACAGATACATCCAATAATATAGCCATTTTGATGCATCAATGTTTAGAATGGAAGATATCAAGCACAGAATCCGACAAAAAAAGCAGATAGGTGCTTAAACCATTAAAGCAGTGTAATAAAAGAGGAACTTTTAGGGTCCCTATTAAGTGATCGCAGATGCATTCTTTCGAATGTGTCTTGATCAAACTTAAAAGAATGAAAAGGCAAAATAGCAAAACAGCTTTTAAATTCGCTTGGCCGCTTCCATTACTTTGCCGTTGGTATATTTAAGTAGGGGGTGGGGGCAAAGCCCCCCACTTATATACTGTTTTAAAGTTTTTTTTTTTTTCCCTTGGAAAAAAATGTTGCTGTTCTGAGCTTTCGAGATTGTAAGCTTTCGCTTACATGGGGTCGATTAATCATGGTTTGATTTTTTAAGCATTCCATGATTTAATATAGAACCAGCTTTTATGGACCAAACCAAGAGGACATTAAGGTTTTTTGGACATTAGAACAGCCTGAAGGAAAAAATACTGTAGGTGATTCCACTGTTATACTAGATTTCAGTCAGGACAAATTGCCATTTGAAAAAGCCATCAAATAACAAAGGGAGTTTCATTTATTAGACAAATGGCAGTCCCTACATCCAACCAGAAAGTGTTCACATATTATGCTTCCCAAACAGGGTCAGCCAGTAGAATAGATTTCTTGCTTATCAGTAGTTCCCTATTACATAGAGTTAATAAAGCAAAGATAGAGCAGGATGTCATGTCTGATCATAGTAAGATCACGGTGGATACAACCAACCATTTTTTGGTCCCCAGTAGCAAAACAAGCCAGAATGGCTCTATTGTTCTTAAGCAATCCTGACAAATGAATACAGATTCAGAACTGGAAACAACACTTTTGGCATGAGGGCATGGAGAGGAAATTGATGCTCCCTTGTTTTAGAAGCAGTTTAAGGTAGAACTCCTAAAACACATTCAAAGCCTCAATAAAGCATGCAGAAGGTGATGGTGGAAGCCTTGCTTTATACAACAGTAGAAGAGCAGCACTAACTAGGAACTACATAGAGTCAGGTTACAGCGAGTTAACCTTGATGCATGAAATAGGCAGCATTAAATGAGAAGCCATGGCAGTAGACTTTATGCAGCCGCAGCAGCAGGAAAAGGGGAATGGTTGAAATCACTGTATTATGACAAACAAATTAAGAGCCCTATATTACTGGCAGCTACGCTGAAAGAGAGAGAGATGGCAGACATATGCTATACTGAGGCTTAGAACTATAGAAAGGCAGCTGGTTCACTTGACCCACAAAACAAATGAGGTCATGAATCCATATTACAAAGGTTTATGTAAGAAAGCCCAATCCATGCTGTGGCACTTATGGAAGGAATTTAGTAAGCAGACATTCTGGCTGCTTTGGAAACTCAGCAACATCAATGACTAAGTAAGATATAATTGTAGGGGAGATAAATCAGACAATTAAAGGGCTTACTCCAGGTAAAACCACAAGGCCAGACACTATCCCGGTAGAAGATTACAAAACATTCAGCCCAGACATGTCACCCTTTCTTTTAATGGTATATGAGGCAAACAAATTATGTCAGGTCAACTATTTCCATGGCAGACAAGGCTGATACATATTTGGGGGATTCAGTAAAGCCTACACAGTAATTTTTCATGGTGTGTGCCTCACGGTGAGATGAGCACATGGCAGCAAAAAATTTTAGACTCAATAAACTCTTTGTAGTGGGATGCACTGAAGTGTAAACATAAACAAAGGAAAATAACAGACGTGCCACCACGGACAACCTTGTAGACAAAAGCAGCCTTTAATAAAAAATGGTTAAAACCACTTAAAACAAAAAACAAACAGCAAAAAGGATTAGCACTTTCAGCCGTAGCCATAGCCTTCTTTGTTTTTGTCTTGTTGATTGGAGTGCCTTTAGTAGTGCCATTTGTTTTTTTCCTCTGAAGTTTAAACATGGTAAATTCTGTGGCATGCAAGTAACTGCATTGTATGCTAATGATGCAAACCAACATTCTGGAGCGATTCAACAAGCTGTAAAGCAAGTGTGTAGACTCAGTGCTCGTATTACCCATATATTCAAAAGCTTTTCAAATATGGTCAAGGAAAGCAGTCTACACAGAAACGAGAGCAAGTAAAAGTTCTTAGATTTGTACAGAACTGACCTTAATATGCAACAGCAGACACATTATTACTTTATTAGACAGGGTGGATATATGTAACAGCAGACACATTGTTACATTATTAGACAGGGTGGTGCTACAAAAGTAGAGTAACAATAGCAACAATACTTTGTAAGTGCCATGACATGCAGCTTCATTCCCCACCACCAAATGGAGAATATGCTCATAGCTAATGCAAACAGCTAACCATAACCCCATAAAACAGACTATTTATACCATCATGCAAGCATATGCAGTATGTAGCTGATGGAATACAGTCAAATTTTATCACAAACTGAATTCCGCTATGCAGATCTATAGCACAGTAATACCTCCCTTCTGTTTACAACACTGGGGTCCCCTTCAGTTTCCATGCCTACATGGTTACCAACCACGTAGATTCAGGGCTGTCAGCATGGTGAGGATGCTAATGAGGTCAAAACTCATTAAAATTGCTGAATTGCAAAAAATTGTGACCGTGTAGGGATATTCACTTTGTATAGGCACTTTCACAGTGTTTGTTTTCAATGGATGGTGACAGTGAATGATGACATCAGGGGTGTGTATTAGGTTACACTTACAGAGGTGTACACGTAGGTCTGTGAAGGGTGAAACTGCATGTAAGCAGTGCACAATTCACAAGTTCTGTTTCATCCTCTTTATTTTTTGTTAAAATGTGTTGTTTCTGTCCAATTTAAGTTTTGTTTAAATTATTTATGTCACTGTTTGCGTGGTGCGTTGCTTAGCACAATCATAAGAAATGGAGGAATGAATTGCAGGCTTCTCAATGCTTGACATGTAACTATTCTTCTGGCAGCACTTGTATGTGTAGGGCTGGAGTACAAATGGTTCTGGGTTCTAATACAAGGTGTGCAAACTTTAAACCACTTTTTGTGCTCCATGTTTGTGTGATACCATGGGAACGGAGGAGAGTAATAACAATATTGCCCGGCTTTATCTTATTTATGCATAGGTGTGAGCAGGGGCATGGAGTTGTGCATCGCTCACTAATGAGCAGCAGCAGATTTAACACAGTTAAACAGCAGGTGTGTCTCACAGGTACTAATTACAGCATAAGCAGGTGATTTTCAGCACAGTGAAGCTATTCAACAAGCTATAAATACATGTAGCCTCCATTCTGTTTTTTTTGGAGTATAGACACAGAAATGTTTAAAGGGGCACAATGCTAGGGGCTGCTGCAGCTTTGCTACTTATGTATTTGCTAGAGGCTGAAGCCAATGCTGCTGGTAACAAGAGGCATATGCTGTGAAGGAGAAGAGTGTTCAGCTCTGGGTAACTTTTCAGATGCTACATGACCAGAAGATTGTAGAACACTACAGGGTGGACAGAGACACAGTACAATAACTCTGTGAGCTCTGCTGCCTTCAACACAGAGCCAGAGCCAACCAAGGGGAACCCATCCCAGTGGAAACTGAGGTATGTGAAGTCCTTGGAATATTAGCTACAGGTACCTTTTAAAGACCAACTGGGGACATGATGGGTGTGTCACAGGCATCAGCATCCAGGATAATCCACCAACTTCTGGATGTTGTGCTCATACATGACAGTGAGCACATATGTTTTCTCCATTGTTCTGAGGAGAGGGCTAGCATTATGCAACATTTCTACTAGGTAGCACTCTACCCTGAAGTATTGGGTGTCATTGATTACACTCATGTGCACATTAAGGCATCACCTGGGGAGCAGGGTAGAATCTACATTAACCACAAGGGATACCACTACATCAACTGCCAAGTCATGTGCAATGCACAAGGGAATTATCTTGAATGTGTGTGCTGGCAACTTTGGCAGTTATCATCAATCCCATATCTGGCACACATCACAGCTGTACCAGATGTTTGCTAGGGGGGACTTCCCACAGGGCCATTTACTGGGGAATGATGGCTATGCACTGGAACCATGGCTGATGGCACCCATCAGAAATGCACATACAGCCATGGGAGAATAACATAATGACACTCATGCTCAAACCAAAAACATCACAGAGCATGTGTTTGGGCTGCAAAAGTCACGGTTCCGATGCCTAGATACATCTGGTGGAGCCCTGCAATGTAATACCCCACACGTACACAGATCTTCACAATATGTGCTATGCTACATAATCTGATTCTGTGGAAATAGCTCCATCAGAATCAGCAAGGGGAAGGGACACACATCCTCCATCAACACCTAAGTCACCACAGCTACAGTCAGAGGAGGACTTGAAGGGGGATGCACCAGCTGCTGTGGCTGGAGGCTGACATAGGCATGCTCAGTATGCCCTTACTTTGGCTACGAGTCAACAAAAAACACATTCACTGACCACCTAGGTGTCTAATACTTTTGTCCTGCGAACATACATATAGTAAAATTGATGCCAGGCACCCCATACAACCTTTACATCCCCATGTATTGGCTGTGTACTGCTTGCATCAGACAGAGTCAGCCCTGAACAAAATCGTTGTCAACTGCTGCATTTGCAAGGTAAGTCCTGAACCTACAGTGTATTCTTTAATAACATTATGGCATATCCTTGTATTTCTTTAACTGTTACAGTAATTAAGTAAATATTGTTGGATTGCTACAGAAACTACCTTAACATGTGACAGCAGAGCCATGATTTTACTTACATGTTCCCATTAGTAAATCTTAGCCCTCAAACATCAAAGATTCACACAGTCATCCGTCTCAAAACTACTGATGATCAGTGCATACCCTCAGTTTAACACTATACCATTGTACAGGTAAATCATTAAAGAGAGAAGTTAGAAAGCAATGATACACATTGCAGTTTCTGACTTCACAACTCTTCCCAAGATCAAACAACAGACAGGATGCAGAACAAGGATAGTAACAAGAGCATCATATCCTTGTTTTTGCCATAGCAGTAACTCACCTTTAATCCCCACCAAAAGAACATGATATGCTTCTTTGTGACACAAGTGTAACTGAGCTTTGTCCCCCTACAAAGAACAGTGTACCTTTGTTTATGCAATAACAGTAACTCATCTATGATACCCCCCCCAAAGAAAACATTATATGGTTATGTAGATAATCCAACATGGCCTTCAGTTGTTGGCAACTGCGTATCATATAACTACCACAGTTAATATCCTTACACAATATAAGGCTAGAGATATTGAATGGCTTACATACTGCATGTCTCATACTACTGGTCAGATAATGATGAATTACCAAGAAACACAGAAATGTAAAATACAGCTGTATATTTGCAAGCATAATCATAACAGGTTGTACGCTCAGAAAGTGCACTACATACAAATATAATAATAATAATGAAATGTACAAATAACAGCTGATGGTTTGATAGCAGTGTACATTCTGTTAGAGTTGGTTGTGTGAAGAATGACATTATTCCTTTGCTGAAAAAGTGTTTTTTGTGGTAAAGAGGAATAAGGAAACCATTATGTTTTCTGAAGATGTATTGGTGTGAGATTTCAAATCTCGAGCTATGTAGAAATATCTCATATGTACTATCTTGTTCTACTGTGTATGTCATACATTTGTTTTCCTCATTTCATGTATTTCTCCTTTTTTTCCAATTTCTTTTTGCTATTACGTTTTCCCAACAACAAATACATTACAGATTTGGGGGTGCTCATTTGGTTTGCACAAAGCACTGCATTGAGGAAACAGGACAAACCAGACCACCTAGGAAGCAGACAGCCACAAATATAAACCAGATCTATTCAATTAATGCTCTTAGGCATCTTAAAAAACAGGCCTGGAGTACAGATGCAACTATCAGATGTTGGCAATGCGGCCACTGTTTGCACTTTGCATACCTATGAGCAAAGGTGTATGTTGCATGTGGGAACACTTTGTTCACCATCGCTCAAATCAGCTGCTCATTGAGCTATGGGACTGTATATATCTTGCTTCATTATTGGTGTTTATTCACCATTTCATTTGTCTGACATCAAACTACATATGGAAACATTACAAACCAATGGCCGATCTAACTATACATCATGTATTTACAATAAATTTATGTTTTGTCCCCCATCCACACAAAACCAAGCACTACAACACTGGGGTCTTAGTACTTTTTTCACACATATATTAACAACATTCCAATGTGTAATTTATAATAGTATGTGCTTCATCATCGACAGGGCCAGTTGGTGGTGCCACAACCTTGCTCTGTTAAATGCTCATTAAGGGTACTTGTGTTGCTACACAGCTAGGCTTCTAAACAGCCTAGTGCTATTAGTGCTATTTTAGGTTTGGTTACTAGTCTCATATAACTCTATGCAACTATGTGCCTAAGCAGACTTCCCAAACTGTTGTGCACCACATGGCCTGGTGATGTCATCTACTATAAGTGCACCTTGTAAGAGTTAAAAGCTGAATATAATCAAGACTAGTATTTATAATGGTGTTCTGTTCTGTTCCATTTTTTCCACAGCTGCATTGAGAGAGCTTTGAATGCAAGGATTCATGCCATGAGATTGGCAAGGATGAAAGTAGCATGTGGTATGTATGCATCACAACAGTACTGTTATTGTAGCACTAAAAGTCAAGGACAGCTTTTTTTACATTTAATACAGTTTTATTAAATTGAGCATGCATCTCTCAACTGGAAAATGAAAATATGCATGCATTAGTCTGTAGGCCAAAACAGTACAGTATTAGAGAGTAGTCAGAGGTTGTGGGCTCAAAAATCAATCACTGTAATATGAATAAAAAACACCCTATTGGCCGTGAAAAGTCTTCAAATAATTATTGCGAGATGGTGCACATCATGCAGCAATGCACAGCAGCTGGTATGAAAAAGCACTTAAAAGTACTAGATAAAGATGTATTCAAATCCAGTATGATCTATCCCATAAAAGTTATGCATTACTGCATTAACACCTGCTGCCACGCAGTCAGTTAAGTATTAGGTATATGTGACAGACTACATAACAACTATCACACTTTAGAAATGTAGCTGGAGTTTCTGCAGTGCTTACCTATGAGTAAACATGTGTAGCAACCATGCCTATGCACTTTTGGATTGCTAAAGTCTAACAGTTAATATTGGGTCTCAACAGATACCAGCTTCTTAACTGACTATATGGCAGCAGGTGTTAATGCAGTGCTAACTTCCTTTTTGGATCCTAGTGGTACACTGGGTTCAAATACAGCTGTATCTAATAATTTTAACTAGTTCTCCAGTGCAGTTTGCTCTCTTTAAAACATTATTGTGTGATGTGTGCATCATGCAATTCACACATAAATGTCTTAAAGAAAATAAATGGGCAAGATAGGACACTGGTAAATGGGGAGCAAGCAGGTTGAACCTAACCCTCAATCTCTTAGAGCTATAAATCTGGAAAAAGCCATATATAAGGAGTGGATAAAGGGCCACAAATAGGCACAATGTTTATATATTCAATTAAAAATTAAGACATGGTGAAGACAGAACTGTGTTGAAATACAAAACCATGTGGAAAAAACAGCAGTAAACTAAGAACCAACATAAAAAAATTCACACACAACAGATTTCCTAGAGTCTGACTTTATTAAAAAATGGAATGAAATTAAAAATGACTAAACACTTTTGCCATACAAACATATTGGCTTCATCAGAGTTGTAAGGTACATGATCAATAAAATACCTTAAATAGCTGAATGCTTACACATCAACCAACTGGGTCATATATCCTTAATTTAATGATGTTGTCAACTCACAAAAAAATTAAAAAATGTTTACCCCAGTAATAAACAAAAACACAAAACATAAAAGAATAACCATACTGAATGTCTTGTTTGTAGTATAACAATTATGCTATAGCATTCAAAAGAATTGATAACATGACAATAAAATGAATAATAATAAAAATAAAATTAAAAGGAAAAAACATTATACCACTGTGGCCCTCTGATTAAGAATACGGGCCATTGATATAAAATCATTCATCCCAGGTTTATGGGTAGCATTTAATCTCAATTGCCATTTAGTGTCTCTAACTTCTAGTTTTAACTTAACATTACATCCTCTGTCTTTTGTATAAACCCTATCAATAATAAAAAATATAAATCTTTTATAGCTGACACATTCTATGCTATGCATATATAAGGCATTGTGTGTGTTTTTGTTCTTAATGTCTCTAAGGTGTTCAGCAATACTGTTATGTAATGTCTGTATAGTTTTTCCCACATAAAATCCCTGGTATGCTGTACAAGTTGCTAAATATACTACCATAAAGGTGTTACAATTGTAACGGGCTGGGCAACCCAACATACGGTCATAGTCATTAACTGAAACATAGGGGCCATCATTTATGTTTTTACAAATCAAGGCAAAAACACGAAAGCGAGGACCAATGCAGGCTGAAAATATATTCCAAATTTATTGAACCACGTAGTACACCACAGAATGAGCAGCCTTCACAGCGTTTTAGTCCGATGAAATGCCTTACTACTTTAAAATGTTTTATATATAATCATTTATCCATCACATTATGAACCTACAAATCAACCTACAAGCTACTGAATAATTTAGTATTTCATTGCTTCCTATTGCAACCATATTTGATCCTTTATATATATATAAATAATTAAATCAATAAATAAACTTTGTTAAATTCATTTAAAACATCCTAATAATGTGTTGACAAATTATAAAGTTTTTAAATAACTATTAAAAATATTCATTTGTTAAAAATATTATTAAACAAGTCAAACCTAGGTGTTTGAACTAAATCAAGATCTAATTTTCAGGAGGGGCAAAATGGGCTAAATAATATATATTTATGTATTTATGTATGTATATAATGAATATATTTCCATTTTGCCCCTCCTGAAAATTAGATCTGCTAGGGTGTGATTTTAGTAAGCATTTACCAGATTTTGTCAGTAGGTGTCACCCTTACTCTATTTTAGGTAACATTAGTTCAAACACCTAGGTTTGACTTGTTTAATAATATTTTTTAACAGAACTTTTAATGAATATTTTTAATAGTTATTTAAAAACTTTATAATTTGTCAACACATTATTAGGATGTTTTAAATGAATTTAACAAAGTTTATTTATTGATTTAATTATTTATATATATATAAAGGATCAAATATGGTTGCAATAGGAAGTGATGAAATACTAAATTATTCAGTAGCTTGTAGGTTGATTTGTAGGTTCATAATGTGATGGATAAATGATTGGTGTTTGTGGAAATTGATTTTATATATAAAACATTTTAAAGTAGTAAGGCATTTCATCTGATGAAGTCCATTTGGACGAAAACGCTGTGAGTGTGAAGGCGTTCATTCTGTGGTGTACTACTTCGTGTTTTTGTGGTTCAATAAATTTGGAATATAATTTCAGCCTGCATTGGTCCTCGCTTTCGTGTTTTTGCCTTGTTTTGTGGAGTTTGGAGGAGTATTTTCACTGTTTTCTTGGTTCGTGGTGGTGATATGGAAGCGGAGACGCAGGGGAGAATCAATGAGACAATGGACTCTGGGCAGTCTAGGAAGCTCATTGGCCAGCTAAGTGAGCTTATAGACTTGTTAACGCCCCTTTGCAAATCTATGCTGAACCAGGAGGAGAAAGGAGCGTGCGGCAAGGAATCCGGAAATGGAGATCAAATGGCTAACGGACAGAGAAGCAAGCGCAAAAGAGAATTGGATAGTGGTGGAAGAAACACCCGAGAAGGAGATGATATAAATGGCAGTGGCTTCAATCCTGCAGCTACACTGGGAATTCTTTGTGGAGATATACAGGAAGGTGGTGTGTTGAGCGCCGAAAAGAAACAAACGGGCACAAGACGCTCTTTTCCAGGTACTGTTTGTAATAAAAAAACTATTGAAATGAAAGACTGGTTGCAAGCACAATACAGCTTTCATATTACTGGTAATAGATTACCAAGTGGCAATAATATGGACTCTTACAACAAAAAGGTGGACAATTTATATAAATTAATGCATAAATATAAAAGTATTGTTATTGAGAATGCATATTTGGATGAATGCCTAAAACGTGATATTGTTCCTAAAGGGCTTAGGACCTGGAAGTATCCTAATAATGTGCAAGTTGGTTCTATTTTTCATAAAGAACTGCTAGTTGTATTTAATAGATGTGGCTTGGACATTGTTAAATTGATTATGGAAGAGAACAATAGGAATTTAGAAAACCTACAAGCACAGATAGAGTCTCTTGATGGTTCTATTAAGGATGATTTGATGTTTGAAATAGAAATGGAAAGACAAAAATATTTTAAACTAAAGGATGAAGTTGACAATAAATGTAAAGTTTTGGTGGATAGGAAAATGGATAAACTAAGAAGGGATATTCATGAATATGAAAATCAGGTTTGTTACCCAAAACCCCCAGTTTATAGAAATCAGTATTATAATAATAATAATTATTATTATAATAAAAACAAAAAAGTGGTAGAAAACTACTTTGAAAATGAGGAGGGTAAGGAAAGAGATGCAAATGAATATGATGTAGAATTTCCACCCCTTGACAGGTATATGGGAGAGAGATGGGAGAACAATAGGGGTTATGGAAATTTTCAGAAACGAGGGGGGAGAAGGGGGAGGGGGAGATCATTTTATTAGAGACCCCCCACCCAAATAAGAATTTACCTAAAATAGAAGTTAAAGATAATAAAAATACCCTAGAAGGGTTTACCATTTACAATTTTAGCAATCTTGTGTTAGAAGTACAGCATTTCAAACTATTAGAGAAGGGTTTTAAATTTATCCCGCTTACCCAAGGTAATTCTACCCAGACATTAATAGATATGAAACTTTTTTTAAGGAAAATGAATCTGGAATTGTTATTCCATAAAGAAGGGATAGGTACAAATATTTTGGGAACAGGGAATGTTATTAACAAAAATCAGTTAGTAAAGAAATCTACTTTCAACCCCCCGATTCATAATCAATTGAAGAATTTTGAAGCTATAATGGAGAAGGAAATTAGGAAGTTAGAAAAAAGTGTGAAACATAATAGGGTACACTATAACCTTAACCCACAAGAACATAAGAAGCTGGAAGAGTTGAAAATTAATAAAGATGTAAGGGTAATGAAACCCGATAAGGGCGGGGGTATGGTTGTGATGGATGTAATTTTATATGAAGGAAAGATGAATGATATATTAAGAAATTAAGTTAAATACAGTGAAGTTTCAATAAATGAAATTAACACAGCCTACCAACGTATAGACAACATTCTAGAATATATGTTAAATGAAAACCTCTTTAGTATGAAAACTTTCTCCTTCTTGAAAATTGAGAAACCCATAATACCAGTCATCTTTGGTATACCAAAAATCCACAAAAATAGTCTGGACCCCCCACTGAGACCTATTGTCTCAGCGGGTGGGTCCAAAACTAATTCATTAGCTAAATATGTGGATCAAAAGGCTAAGCATATATGGTTACAAAAAGGAGCCATTTTAAAAGACTCTTGGGATTTACTGAGAGGGCTGAACAGCAGTTTTTACAATGAAGAATTAATTTTTGTCACCATAGACATTGTTGACCTATTTGGGTCTATACCTTATGAGGCTGGTATAAGAATGTTCGAAGAGGAGGTTTATGGCGATAGTAGGTTGACTTTTAATGAAAAGGTAGTGTGCACAGGTTTAATGGACCTGGTGTTAAAAAATAATTATTTAACCTTTAATGGTGAATTTTTTCGACAACTACAAGGTGTAGCAATGGGGGCAGCCTGTGCACCTACCTTTGCCAACCTAGTACTTGCAAATTGGGAGGAACAGTATGTTTTGAAGTCCTCCTATGCTAAGTATTGGACTTTATATAAGAGGTTTCTTGATGACATCATAATTTTTTGGACAGGGGGTAAGAAAGTATTGGACGAATTTATTAAATATATAGGAAAGACTACAGATTTTTTAAAATTTACCTATAATTATTCTGAAACCAATATTCAATACTTGGATGTGGAGATTACAAAAAGTGATAAAAGCTTTGAAACCTGTGTTTATAGAAAACCCACGTATGTGAATTCCTTTTTGCATTACAAAAGTGCCCACCCAATATATTGTAAAAAGAACATAGTGAAAGGGCAATTCGTGAGGGGGTCAAGGATGACAAATAATGAAAGAAAATTCCAAGCAGAATGTGATTTGTTGGAAGGAATGTTTCTCGAAAGAGAATATCCTTTAGAATTTATCAAAAATATTAGAAGCGAAGTGGAAGAGGGGAGAAAGGGGAGGTTTGAACCAATTTTTGGTAAAATTAGTGAACAGAATAGGAAAGAGGAGGATAAAGAAGGAAATTTTCAAAAATCCTTGATTATGGAATACAATTTATTGAACAAAAACATAAAATTTGTATTCCAAAGAGAATGGGAGAGATTCAGGGCCCTCACGGATTTGGATGGGTTACCACAGGAGACACCTAGAGTGGTATTTAAAAACACAACAAGTATAAAAGGAATTTTGGAAAACAATAACTATGGTAACAAGGGAACCCAAATAGGAACTAGGGGTAAAGTGGGAACCTTTAAATGTGGCAAATGCAAACAATGTGAGCATATTGTTAATAGAGACAATATTTTTTGACCAGCAGGGGAAGGTGCATAAAAAGTAAGGGTACTATAATTGTGAATCTATAGGACTTGTGTATTTGGCTGTTTGTGTGGAATGTCCGTCATTTTACATAGGAAAGACAGAAAGGACATTAAAGAGACGCATTTACGAACACATGTATGATGTTAAAAAAGGAAAAGAAACAAATGCGATTTACAGACATACTAAAACATGTGTGGGAGCCAAATTCCAATTCTTTGTTTTAGATCAAATAAAAAGGAATATAAGAGGTGGCCCATGGGAAGAAAATATTGCCTACAAAGAATTATGGTGGCAAGTGGCCCTGGAGGCAAATAAAAAGCCTGGGCTAAATGGATATATTTCCATTTTGCCCCTCCTGAAAATTAGATCTGCTAGGGTGTGATTTTAGTAAGCATTTACCAGATTTTGTCAGTAGGTGTCACCCTTACTCTATTTTAGGTAACATTAGTTCAAACACCTAGGTTTGACTTGTTTAATAATATTTTTTAACAGAACTTTTAATGAATATTTTTAATAGTTATTTAAAAACTTTATAATTTGTCAACACATTATTAGGATGTTTTAAATGAATTTAACAAAGTTTATTTATTGATTTAATTATTTATATATATATAAAGGATCAAATATGGTTGCAATAGGAAGTGATGAAATACTAAATTATTCAGTAGCTTGTAGGTTGATTTGTAGGTTCATAATGTGATGGATAAATGATTGGTGTTTGTGGAAATTGATTTTATATCTAAAACATTTTAAAGTAGTAAGGCATTTCATCTGATGAAGTCCATTTGGACGAAAACGCTGTGAGTGTGAAGACGTTCATTCTGTGGTGTACTACTTCGTGTTTTTGTGGTTCAATAAATTTGGAATATATTTTCAGCCTGCATTGGTCCTCGCTTTCGTGTTTTTGCCTTGTTTTGTGGAGTTTGGAGGAGTATTTTCACTGTTTTCTTGGTTCGTGGTGGTGATATGGAAGCGGAGACGCAGGGGAGAATCAATGAGACAATGGACTCTGGGCAGTCTAGGAAGCTCATTGGCCAGCTAAGTGAGCTTATAGACTTGTGAATGCCCCTTTGCAAATCTATGCTGAACCAGGAGGAGAAAGGAGCATGCGGCAAGGAATCCGGAAATGGAGATCAAATGGCTAACGGACAGAGAAGCAAGCGCAAAAGAGAATTGGATAGTGGTGGAAGAAACACCCGAGAAGGAGATGATATAAATGGCAGTGGCTTCAATCCCGCAGCTACACTGGGAATTCTTTGTGGAGATATACAGGAAGGTGGTGTGTTGAGCGCCGAAAAGAAACAAACGGGCACAAGACGCTCTTTTCCAGGTACTGTTTGTAATAAAAAAACTATTGAAATGAAAGACTGGTTGCAAGCACAATACAGCTTTCATATTACTGGTAATAGATTACCAAGTGGCAATAATATGGACTCTTACAACAAAAAGGTGGACAATTTATATAAATTAATGCATAAATATAAAAGTATTGTTATTGAGAATGCATATTTGGATGAATGCCTAAAACGTGATATTGTTCCTAAAGGGCTTAGGACCTGGAAGTATCCTAATAATGTGCAAGTTGGTTCTATTTTTCATAAAGAACTGCTAGTTGTATTTAATAGATGTGGCTTGGACATTGTTAAATTGATTATGGAAGAGAACAATAGGAATTTAGAAAACCTACAAGCACAGATAGATTCTCTTGATGTTTCTATTAAGGATGATTTGATGTTTGAAATAGAAATGGAAAGACAAAAATATTTTAAACTAAAGGATGAAGTTGACAATAAATGTAAAGTTTTGGTGGATAGGAAAATGGATAAACTAAGAAGGGATATTCATGAATATGAAAATCAGGTTTGTTACCCAAAACCCCCAGTTTATAGAAATCAGTATTATAATAATAATAATAATTATTATAATAAAAACAAAAAAGTGGCAGAAAACTATTTTGAAAATGAGGAGGGTAAGGAAAGAGATGGAAATGAATATGATGTAGAATTTCCACCCCTTGACAGGTATATGGGAGAGAGATGGGAGAACAATAGGGGTTATGGAAATTTTCAGAAACGAGGGGGGAGAAGGGGGAGGGGGAGACCATCTTATTAGAGACCCCCCACCCAAATGAGAATTTACCTGAAATAGAAGTCTAAGATAATAAAAATACCCTAGAAGGGTTTACCATTTACAATTTTAGCAATCTTGTGTTAGAAGTACAGCATTTCAAACTATTAGAGAAGGGTTTTAAATTTATCCCACTTACCCAAGGTAATTCTACCCAGACATTAATAGATATGAAACTTTTTTTAAGGAAAATGAATCTGGAATTGTTATTCCATAAAGAAGGGATAGGTACAAATATTTTGGGAACAGGGAATGTTATTAACAAAAATCAGTTAGTAAAGAAATCTACTTTCAACCCCCCGATTCATAATCAATTGAAGAACTTTGAAGCTATAATGGAGAAGGAAATTAGGAAGTTAGAAAAAAGTGTGAAACATAATAGGGTACACTATAACCTTAACCCACAAGAACATAAGAAGCTGGAAGAGTTGAAAATTAATAAAGATGTAAGGGTAATGAAACCCGATAAGGGCGGGGGTATGGTTGTGATGGATGTAATTTTATATGAAGGAAAGATGAATGATATATTAAGAAATGAAGTTAAATACAGTGAAGTTTCAATAAATGAAATTAACACAGCCTACCAACGTATAGACAACATTCTAGAATATATGTTAAATGAAAACCTCTTTAGTATGAAAACTTTCTCCTTCTTGAAAATTGAGAAACCCATAATACCAGTCATCTTTGGTATACCAAAAATCCACAAAAATAGTCTGGACCCCCCACTGAGACCTATTGTCTCAGCGGGTGGGTCCAAAACTAATTCATTAGCTAAATATGTGGATCAAAAGGCTAAGCATATATGGTTACAAAAAGGAGCCATTTTAAAAGACTCTTGGGATTTACTGAGAGGGTTGAACAGCAGTTTTTACAATGAAGAATTAATTTTTGTCACCATAGACATTGTTGACCTATTTGGGTCTATACCTTATGAGGCTGGTATAAGAATGTTCGAAGAGGAGGTTTATGGCGATAGTAGGTTGACTCTTAATGAAAAGGTAGTGTGCACAGGTTTAATGGACCTGGTGTTAAAAAATAATTATTTAACCTTTAATGGTGAATTTTTTCGACAGCTACATGGGGTAGCAATGGGGGCAGCCTGTGCACCTACCTTTGCCAACCTAGTACTTGCAAATTGGGAGGAACAGTATGTTTTGAAGTCCTCCTATGCTAAGTATTGGACTTTATATAAGAGGTTTCTTGATGACATCATAATTTTTTGGACAGGGGGCAAGAAAGTATTGGATGAATTTATTAAATATATAGGAAAGACCACAGATTTTTTAAAATTTACCTATAATTATTCTGAAACCAATATTCAATACTTGGATGTGGAAATTACAAAAAATGATAAAAGCTTTGAAACTTGTGTTTATAGAAAACCCACGTATGTGAATTCCTTTTTGCATTACAAAAGTGCCCACCCAATATATTGTAAAAAGAACATAGTGAAAGGGCAATTCGTGAGGGGGTCAAGGATGACAAATAATGAAAGAAAATTCAAGGCAGAATGTGATTTGTTGGAAGGAATGTTTCTCGAAAGAGAATATCCTTTAGAATTTATCAAAAATATTAGAACCGAAGTGGAAGAGGGGAGAAAAGGGAGGTTTGAACCAATTTTTGGTAAAATTAGTGAACAGAATAGGAAAGAGGAGGACAAAGAAGGAAATTTTCAAAAATCCTTGATTATGGAATACAATTTATTGAACAAAAACATAAAATTTGTATTCCAAAGAGAATGGGAGAGATTCAGGGCCCTCACGGATTTGGATGGGTTACCACAGGAGACACCTAGAGTGGTATTTAAAAACACAACAAGTATAAAAGGAATTTTGGAAAACAATAACTATGGTAACAAGGGAACCCAAATAGGAACTAGGGGTAAAGTGGGAACCTTTAAATGTGGCAAATGCAAACAATGTGAGCATATTGTTAATAGAGACAATATTTTTTTGACCAGCAGGGGAAGGTGCATAAAAAGTAAGGGGTACTATAATTGTGAATCTATAGGACTTGTGTATTTGGCTGTTTGTGTGGAATGTCCATCATTTTACATAGGAAAGACAGAAAGGACATTAAAGAGACGCATTTACGAACACATGTATGATGTTAAAAAAGGAAAAGAAACAAATGCGATTTACAGACATACTAAAACGTGTGGGAGCCAAATTCCAATTCTTTGTTTTAGATCAAATAAAAAGGAATATAAGAGGTGGCCCATGGGAAGAAAATATTGCCTACAAAGAATTATGGTGGCAAGTGGCCCTGGAGGCAAATAAAAAGCCTGGGCTAAATGGATATATTTCCATTTTGCCCCTCCTGAAAATTAGATCTGCTAGGGTGTGATTTTAGTAAGCATTTACCAGATTTTGTCAGTAGGTGTCACCCTTACTCTATTTTAGGTAACATTAGTTCAAACACCTAGGTTTGACTTGTTTAATAATATTTTTTAACAGAACTTTTAATGAATATTTTTAATAGTTATTTAAAAACTTTATAATTTGTCAACACATTATTAGGATGTTTTAAATGAATTTAACAAAGTTTATTTATTGATTTAATTATTTATATATATATATATATAAAGGATCAAATATGGTTGCAATAGGAAGTGATGAAATACTAAATTATTCAGTAGCTTGTAGGTTGATTTGTAGGTTCATAATGTGATGGATAAATGATTGGTGTTTGTGGAAATTGATTTTATATATAAAACATTTTAAAGTAGTAAGGCATTTCATCTGATGAAGTCCATTTGGACGAAAACGCTGTGAGTGTGAAGGCGTTCATTCTGTGGTGTACTACTTCGTGTTTTTGTGGTTCAATAAATTTGGAATATATTTTCAGCCTGCATTGGTCCTCGCTTTCGTGTTTTTGCCTTGTTTTGTGGAGTTTGGAGGAGTATTTTCACTGTTTTCTATGTTTTTACAAATCCTACAAGAGCCACATTTATACATCAATGATTTATGTGGTTTAATGGGGTTTAGTTGTCACTCCAAAATGTTCTTTATATTTCTGCCCCTACTATACACTACCTGTGGATTTGATCCAAACTTGTCTTTCATCTCATTATCAAAATTCAAATCCCATAACCTGTTCAGGTTAGCCAACAAACAAGGCATTTCTTGGTTGTATTCTAAAACTAATACCCCAGGACTGTATTAAAATGTGGAGCAAGCAGGGGGATGAACATAAGGAAATCTTTCAGAAACTGTGTGACATTTACTATTGATTTCATGAAATACATCTGTTGCATAACTGATTCTGTGGCAGCAGGTGTTAATGCATTGCAGTTGGAGGTAGATGGTACAGGGTTTGAATACAGTTGTAGGTAGTACTTTTACAGGTGTCTATGATACTTAAGTGCATTTCCATATATTGCTGCCATTTACCATTGCTGCACATTGGTGCATGATGTTCACCATCACACAATCATTCTTTAAAGAAAAGAAATGGGGGAGATAGGAAAGTAGTGAAATGGAGAGCAAGCAGGGAGAAAAATAAAGTCAAAGTTGGGCAGTAACGTGCAGGAAGGAGGTAGAAATTAACTAAAGCTATCAATTTCTTCAACAGTACAAAATGATTTATATGTTCAAAATACTACTTGAATCTGAACTGTCACCTCCAGAGAGAGGGATGACCACAACACAATCATGTTATATAGCTAATTGGACCAAATCAAGTGCATCAAGAAGACACATGTGTGAAATGGGGAGCCATGTATGGGACAAATATTTTTTTGTGGGACAGGTGCTCATTTTCTTTTTCATGAGAGACTGAGGAATGTTGGGGAAGGGACATAGGTATGTCTGGGTCAGGTAAGTTCCTAAGTGAGGAAGCAGAATGACAGGACATACAAGACAAGATATAGGGATGGTGAAAGACACAGGAGGAGGGTGAACACCATCGTTGGGGTGAGGATGGGGACATAGAGGACCCATGGACATCAAGCTTGGTGAAAGTGATAATCGAGTCATCACCCACTGGACTGACATCATTGTCACCTCACTGGGCCCATGGTTGCAGTGCCCAACATCTATGAATCCACCTGGTATGTCAAACAAGGATGTAGAGCAGGCACTGCATCTGCTGTAGGGGTGCACATACATTGCAGTGCACAATCCTATGCAACAACCCTGGCAGGTGGTCACATGTGAAAAATTCCCCACCTCCCCCACTGCTCCCAGAGGGGGGCACTGGCCTATCCTGTGGGGCAGAACTACCTGACAGCCCAGGCATGCAGAGACAGCAGAGGAGATCCTTCCAGGTTGCATCCCAGACATACTGGGCAGAGGTGCTGTAGGGCCAGTGGAGTGGGGGCAGGAGGATCCTGTGGGACAGGCCTACCCCACTGTGCTGTGGGGGCAACAAAAATTAAGTGAAAAGAAAAATATAGGGAAAAATTAAAAAAAAATAAAATAAAAGAGAAGATAAGAGTTGGGGTGAGAGAAAAAAGAAGTATAAAATTAATAACTTCATATGTGACATACAAAGCATTGATACAATTATTTGACTCTTTTCTGTCACCTTTATTTTAAGACTACAAATTCCTAACAAATGCATTTATTGCTTTTAAGACTACCCAGTTTACAACAGATGCACACTATAGTACAGAATGCAGCAAGCAGTCCTTGTTGTGTCCGTATATTGCACATATGAGTGTCCACATTATACTGATTACGGTTTACAGCAGGCCATTTGTGCCACTGATGTAGAGGCCTGAAGTTACATTGCAATAATGATGAAAACTTAACAGTACTGTATATTTGGGAAGTGTGCTTTTTGAACCTACAGCCTCTGACTACTCTCTAATGCTGTACTGTTATTTTTTTCTATAGATTAGTGCATGCGTAATTTCCTTTTACATTTCAGAAAGGCATGCTGTTATTTGAGAATATGGAACTTTTACTTTGTGTTATAGACTAAGGCATGAATACTTTCTTTTACAGTTGAGATATGCATGCTCAATTTGATACAACTGTAGTAAATACCTAGTAAGCTGTCTAACTTGTAATGCTACAATAATAGTACTGTTCTGATACATACATACCACATACTTCTCACATGCTTGGCAGTCTTGCCGCATGGGTCCCCTCATTCAAAGCTCTCTCAATGGCAGCTGTGGAAAAAACAGAACTGAACAAAATATCATTATGAATACCAGTCTTGATTATATTCAGTTTTTAACTCTTACATGTAGTCACTGTAACTGATACTTACATATCTGTGGGGTGTCCATGGTCTTAAATTCTCCAAAACAATGGTCAAGGGTATCTTTCTTTCTCCTCCTGAGGTCCTTAAAAATGGTTTCAACATTGTTCACCAGGGTGGAGGATACCTGTAACACTGGTCAAAGCTCTGGCGACACTAATCCATGCTTCAGATTTGTATTCTGAGTCTGAATAGTACCTCTGCAGTAATTGGGGCTCATGGTGCTGAACTAAGAGTCCAAAAAACACTTCAGACTTCTGGACATCCCACCTCTGAGCTCAGATGTCCTCTCCCTCACCACAAACACCAGCCATGACTACCAGAGATCAAGCCCAATGTAGAATGAGGTTTTCCCACCAATTGCATTTTATATACTGATGTTTTACCAACAATTCCAATTATCATGCACTTACTGGGTGCATGCACAGTGTTTGAAAATGTTGCGCAATGCTTACCATCATGCAAACACGGTGCGTGGGTTCTCCACTTCCACTGTTTGCGCTATGTGGTGTATCATGCAAACACTCTCCAAAAACACTTTAAATGAAGAAAACTAAAGAAAGGGAAATGCAAATGCCATGCTGTCATACTAGCCTTGGGCAGAATCAGTGCTATCTGTGTCATAACTCTCAACATTCCATCTCCAAAATGAGGAACAGTAGCCCTCATAATGTGGAACAAATGGGCAAAATGTGAAAAACATACTAATAATTTGCTAACATCTGAAACTAGGAAGGCTATGATGGTTAAAATGTGCTGGTTTTGCTTGCAAAAAAGATCTTGTAATGAATTAATGTGATTTATTACTATTTACCCCAGATATCAGTGAGAAACTTCATAACACTAGATCTGTGCCAACTCTTTCAATGTGGAACTTCATGCAACATGAACTTTTTAAGTCCCCAAATGAAATAAACTTAAAAGCTATGATATGTGTAGTTCTGGTGATCATTGTGGCATTTTGCCAAAATTTGCTTACCGCAGCTGCTTGGAATTATATGGAATTGCTATCTGCTTTCACTTGCAGGCTTTCGTGGACAGGAAATTTACATGGAAATGCTATCTGCATTCACCTAAGAGGCTTTGTGGCCAGCAACACTGTTGCAAGCTATGAAACCTTGCTGTGGTGCTGTGCACCTCATTAATATGCACTGTGCAATGCCACACGATGAACAACATTGTGTCCACTGTAACACTCCATATAGGCTCTGCACAGACTATATTGAATACCAGGGATGGTCACTTTTAAAAAATAAGGAAAAGATCCTTTATAGGCTCAAATCTACTGGCCCAGCTCATTAATGTCAGGGGATGCTAAAATCCTGGCCATGGCAGTAGCTAAAGGACTGGAATGAATAGTGATCACAATAATTGTAGTTGCCAGAGTCTTGCATCAGGTCAGGAAGGAATTTCAGGAATTCCATGGCTTTTTTATAATATCCAACAAATAAGTCACAAGCTCCAGGCTCCCATGGCTGCCTCATTTATTTCAGAGAAGCTACTGGGACTTTCTCTGAGTGGCACTGCAGTGGTTTAGTTTCTCCAACTCCTCTATTTCCCAGTGTCAAGTCCTTTACACTTGCCCACAAGCCAAATTTGGCATGAACATCACAACATCCACCTCTTTCAAAATTTTCTGAGGTGCAAGACCAGTCTGTACTCTCACCTCTTCTTTCTGTTTTTGCAGTGGAAGTGGGGGCATTTTTCTAAACCACAAGTACATCCACTGGAAGTGAATATATGAGGGGGAAATTAAGTACATAGACACATGGCTCACTGACAACTGCACACCATGGTTGACTAATCCCCACATCATGTATAGGTGATATTAGAAGGGTTTGAATGATTTAGGGATATTTTGGATCTGGAAATGAACTTGAGCAAGATAACCGTATGCTGCTCAATCAACAGTGGCTAAAAGTGTAAAAATGTGGAAATATATGGGATAAATAGGAATACAATGCTCAAAGGTCTGGTATAGTCAGTTTCTAGACATAAGGATAGATAATCTGAACTCCCTCTTAAAGGAATGTAAGGGAATGATTGTAGAATGTGAATGCATAAAACTCCCCTCCTAGCCTACATTCCAGCTACTAAGATGTTCATCTTACAAAAATTTCAGTTTTGATCCTGCTGTATTCCAGGTTTATCTTGGCATCCTTCCACTCAAACTGCAGAAAGCTATTTTATATTTTATCTGGGATAAATCACACTATAGACTAGCAAAGGAATGCTAATGTCCTTAACAAGTATAGAGATATTGGGCTCCCTGATCTAGCCAGGTTTGTATGGGCATTGGTCATGGTACACTGGAGCACTGACCGATCCAATCCTCATTCACTGTGGATCAAGACCAAAATATATCTAATGTATCTGTACCATAATACTTTACCCTACACATAAAGGATGAGGGTATTGGACCTGGGTGGGGGTGCCATGTAAAGTAACTGTAGGATTAACTAGTTATGGTATGGTTAATGGGTATCCAGGTAAGGTAGGTGAGACCATATTTGGGACAACCACAAAATATGTGCTGTAGATTAATCAGCTTTATCATGTGATTCGCTACAAGAGGACATCCTTTCTTGGGGTGAACTTATGGCAATGGAAAGGTGATGCCGATTATCAATGATAGAAGTTTAAAGACAGTGTTCAAATACAAAGAGACATCGGTGGCAATATCTGCAGTTATGGATCTTATAAAATGGAATAGACTCTTCCGAAAAGAACAGGATAAAACAGACTATAATGATGACTGGGGAAACTAAGTACCACATGCCCCAGCCGTTATTTGTCAGAGTTTAAATGACTACAACAACACAATACAAGAAAGTGATAGGAACAAATGGACAAAACTCCTGCAGTCTCTACATGAGCAGCAGGTGACTCTCACTAAATTTGCTCTCTTTCACTCAGATACAGTTGTAGCACAGAGGCAAAGGGGATGAGAAATTTTGGAGGCCATGTACCTGCACCTGATTTGGACATATTCTAGGAAATTTGAGATCTAGAGAAAAGTTTATTCAGCTTCACAATTTGTCATTAGGAAGTCTGTTTCACCCTTAAACAATCTCAGGTTCTGGATTTTAGGTATAATCCCAGACAACACAGATTGGATTTCCATTGAGAGGCACTGGATAATCCATATACTAGTGATGGCCTTAGTCGCTATATTCTGGCACTGGAAATATGTATTTGAGGATATTTCCAGAGATTTATATGATTACAGTAATAAGCCATGAATATAAGTCTTTCAACAAACGATAAAGTGTTTTTCTGTATGCTTGAGTAAATCTGGATTAGAGAACTTGATATGACTCTAACTTTGTTTTTCAGTGTTTGAATATGTTTTATCTATATAATAAGCTTTGTGTTATTATAAAAAACTTTTTTCCACATACTTGATCATTACTGATATGGGAGAGTCCATAGTATGGATGGAAACAGGCTATCATGCACAATAATTCATTACATCAATTAACTAAATTACTTTGTCTGTGGCTAACTTTCAGTTAGTATTCCAGGCTCACATGGCTTAAATTAAAACAACCATTACAGATACTATGGAATGGAACATCTACCTAGAATGTGCCTTTTTTATTTGGACCCCTCTGTGGTGCTTTGCTGGGTGCAGGCAAGGGGTTAAGAAAGCATACAGAAAATCTTAAACTACCACAGATGGTTGTCTGAATGATGGCTCTGACCAGTTAACCCTCATCCCAATGATAGGGAATGAATGAGCCAACTGGCAGACAGGGGGTTGATAATCAACAGACAGCAGAAGCAACGAAGAGAAAAACAAATATTTCAGTTTATTCAGAAAATGAATGATGACTTAGATGACAAAGAAAATCCAAACATGTATAATAACATTCACATTTTTGGATTGCAAAAAAAATTAAAGTCTTCCAGCAAGCCCAGCTTCCTATTACTCTCTGCTTGAATATTACAACAAAGATTGCAACTGAACAAGTCTATCGATTCCTGTCAACTCCTCCTGCAGCCCCTAGCTTGAAGCCAGGCTGAGGAAATAGTTAGGCTTTTATCATCTGCCCAAAAAGATAAAGTTGTATATACAGATCTAGATTCATGAGATTCACATTCTGGGCATTCAGATACTTGGACTTGCATTAAAAGTGATGTCTGTCACTACAGAAAACAAAGATTCTGTGGCCTTTCATCCCATCCTTCTGGGGCCAAAAGATTATATCTACTACTCACTAGCCAAGATTGTTTTCCCCAAAAGATCACAAATCTTTCATAAGTGGTATAGGTAACAGTGACTGTAAGTGGCAAGAGGCATTTACCTGAAATAGAAGCAGTGGACTTTGTGATGCAGAGTGAAACCCAGACTCACCCATCTCTATCACACTGTTTCTTCTCCAGTCTAGAAGCATCTGAAATCTCTTTATTTTGTAATTGCACAAACACAAGGAGAAGTGATCCCAGGAGGTAGGTGATTATGTGAAGCAGATTGATTTGATTTGCATTTTTTTCTGCCAACAACCTTGAGAGTGGCTACCAGAATCTGTGCATTAGTGCTTCATTCATACCAGCTTCCTTACCAGTCATTGGCATCACTGTTGTTAGGTTTTATTACAGTTACTGCAAAGGCATCATTATGTTTTTTGTGAATACTGTTTCCCTCGAGCCCACTATTTAAATTCTATAAGCTGTGATGGTAACTGAAGCCTGGGCCATATGCAAGAGTACATTTGTTTACACTTGGTGATGTTATCTTAACATACTCATTAGTTATCAATGTCAGTAGTTGTCATGGGGTGGGGTCAGACTTAATTTTTCTTAGAAAAAAATGAGACTTTTTGTCTATTTTAAGTCATCCAGATGAAGTAAAATATTATATTAGTGCTCTCTCTTATATTTGCCTCTTGACATTTGTCTTAAAATGCTTACTGGAAATGACTAGACATTCAGTTCTTAAGATATGCATGTTACGTGTGTATGTATATATATATATATATATATATATATATATATATATATATATATATATATATATATATACATAGATATATAAATAGATATAAACATACATATAGATATAGATAAATAGATATTAGTCTATGACAGACATTCAAAGTATCAAAACTTTGAACACCTGTCAGTGCTAAAAGTGATTCAGATTTAAATAAAATCAAAACACACAGATTTGAAAAGAATACAATCCATGTTTTTGCAGAGGACAAGCCACACTCCCTTCACATCACCTGCTAATTATAAATACTAACACTATACTGGGGAAAGGTTATATTCTTGATCCCCACTGTACTATGATTTCATGCACATAAACACCAGCAATGCTTGGAAAAGTTCATTTTCTAACACTCTGGTTGCTTATTCAAGCATTCGAACACATGAGAGTTTGAGCACTTGAAAGGAGTCATCTCTATCTGTGTATATATATATATATATATATATATGTTCATTCACACCAACATGGGTCCAATGGGATATGAGTAAAGTGGGATTAACACTTCTCTGGAACAAGGGGAGATGTTTTTGAAAATTAGATGAACTAGAAAAACTTTCTGAACTACTGTGGAGACACGATTGTCAAACAATAAAGAATTATCAACAAGCGTGTCATAATCACATCAGTGTCTGATTGGATGAGTGTATCATGTATATACTATGTAAAATCATTTTATTTCGTAAAATTAATTAGACTACATTTTTTTTTTCAAATTTAATTTGATACCATTGTCCTTGCACCAACTGTCAATATGGACTAACCTATGTTGGAGCAGTTGTGAGTTAGTGGAAAATAAAATCGCAACACCCAATTTACAGTTAATTGTAAACTTAGATAACCATTGGCTGTGAGTGTTGGCATGAAGATCTGAGAAACAGATGCCAAATGAGAGAGGTCCCATGACTGAGCCCTCTGGTATATCACTGGTAACTACTTATTTTCAGAAATGGCACCTGTGACTTTAACCACGAGTTCTGTTTGAAAACCATTTAGGTCTCCACCTAACATCATAAGGATTTTCATTCAGATTTCCAAGTCCGTCAATAACACCTGCATGTAAAATAATATCAAAGACCTTATTCAGGTTCATATTTGTTGTATGTGTTGCATAAACATCATCTACTGCTCTGGTTACTTTTTGAATGAAAATAATAAGGTTAAAGAGGCAGGAACTCAAGACCTTTATTTAACAAAGCCAAATTGATAATGATCCGAGTTAAGAAATTTTTCAAAGTCCAGATTAATGAGTTCTGAGCTATCACACTCTATAGCTTTACATGTGAGGTTAGTGAGACTACTAAGTCTATAATTACCAGGGTACATGGCTGAGCCACTCTTGTGTACCAGGATTACAAGGACTTCAGGAATGTAGCCACCGAACAGACATAGTTTAAAGGGTTCAAATAGGCGACATTTGGCACTGGTAATTAGGAAGCCTTGTATATTATTTGGGCCCATGAATGAGATGTTCTTTGCTTTTGAGAGAGCTGAAAGAACTTGTTACATTTTAACCAAGGGGGGGGGGTCTGAGATACTAAAATCAGTTAAAGAGTTATAACTATGGACGGTGTAAAACTTGCACTAAATTTGTAAGATAGGATATTAGCTACCTCGTTTGGGTCAGAGTGTACAATATTTTTGTGGACTAGCTCTGAGTATTTTGGGGTGTTAGTTTTTAACTTCTTGATAGCAGTTTAGGGGAGTTATTCTACTTTCTGTGTTTGTAAATGCAAATGTGTGCCTTCAAGGCTGTCAATGATATCTCATTTTCTATCACATGATTAATCGAAGTATTTAAATCAACCTTTATTTGGGCAACTGGCAACCCCAAGCAGAATGAGAAATTAAACTTTTACTCTTGCTGACTTGCTTTGCTATGTAGTCATTCTGGGCTTCTCTTGGAAGATCTTCCTTGTGATGCTCTATTTTTTGCAGGCTAAGGAAGACTATGACGTCTCTTTTTAGTTGGAATTGGGTATCATTTCTAAAGATTTTGCTATAATTCTTAATTGTTCCTTAGTCCTCTACTATAGGGCCGTACTTTAGTCAGTGGTCAGTTTGGTAGCTAAGGCCACAACCTTTTTTTCCTTCCTTTGCACCCTTTTTCACTTTGTTTTTTGTAGTCCTTTATCAGGAATCATTATTTCTGGAGCAGAACTTATGGTTGATTCCAGTGCTGGTGCATGGACTTCTATTACCCCTTCTTTTGCAGACTATTTTGTGGAAGAGTAGGAGAGGTGATTATATTCTTCCCGCTTCCTTTGAAGCCAATACGTGGTAATTGTGTATAATTCTTTTTCGTACTTTTTTCTCCAATAACCTGTTGAACATCAGATCTATCCTGACCCACTTATTCTGTCATTACTGAGGGTGAAAGTTGGCTAAGAGAGGATATCATTTAGGCATCCCTCAGTGGTGTTTTGAGAGTTTTCTCACACTATCCCCTATGCACTCCCAGTGACCACCCATGGGATGGACATGCAGTAAGTGTCAGTGCAGCACTACTCCTTATTTCTGCAATGGGGTGACATCAGCAAAACTGCCCTACCTGCTCACAAGCATCAGTGTGTGCTTCCATCCTTCCTCAGTGTCCACCAGGGAAATCCATCTTCGCAAGTGTTTTCTAAGTGTATAAGCCACACTTCACGCCTCCTGTGATGGGTATGACCATCTTCTCTACCTGCAGTATCAAACACCCAAGCCACTATTCAAACTTAGGTCACCTGGGCCATATTGAGAGCTTTATCTTTCTATGCCACTATTCATACTTAGGTAACCTGGGCCATACTGAGAGCTTTATCCTTCTAGGCCACCATTCATACTTTGGTAACCTGGGCCATACTGAGAGCGTTATCCTTCGATGCCATTATTCATACCTAGGTAACCTGGGCCATACTGATAGCTTTATCCTTCTATGCCACTATTCATACTTAGGTCACCAGGGCCATACTGAGAGCTTTATCCTTTCATGCCACTATTCATACTTAAGTCACCTGGGCCATACTGAGAGCTTTATCCTCCTATGCCACTATTTATACTTAGGTCACCTGGGCCATACTGAGAGATTTATTCTTCTATGCTACTATTCATACTTAGGTCACCAGGGCTTTACTGAGAGCTTTATCCTTTCATACCACTATTCATATTTGGGTCACCTGGGCCATACTGAGAGCTTTATCCTTCTATGCCACTATTCATACCTAGGTCAACTGGGCCATACTGAGAGCTTTATCCTTTCATGCCACTATTCATACTTAGGTCACCTGGGCCATACTGACAGCTTTATCCTTCTATGCCACTATTCATACTTAGGTCACCAGGGCCGTACTGGGATCTTTATCCTTCTATGCCACTATTCATACTTAGGTCACCAGGGCTGTACTTGGAGCTTTATCCTTCTATGCCACTATTCATACTCACATCACCTGGACCATACTGAGAGCTTTATCTTTCATGCCACTGGCATAGGCAATCTTATATAAGCTTTATGGCTTATTCAGACCCATGTTACTTCTTTGTATTGAAATGGTACAAATGGTTACCATCACTTAAGATTTTTCACCACTCTGGTTTCTGTGACATCTAGGATCCAAACTAGTATAACTTGAAGCTATTATACGGAGACATCTTTGCATGAAATAGGGGCTGGCAGTTATTTTCTTAATGGAAAGGAGTCCATTTTCATTCATATGACCTAGCAATGTAAATGTGTGTTATATTCAGATCATGAGTCTTCCATTAAGAAGTATTATGTAATAACATGTATGAGATTTACTCTCTAGTAAAAATGGCCAGGCTGTTCATGTAGCATTTGCAACTTGCTCCTGATCTAGTGGCCTTAAAAATTATGTTGTCTTTTTTTGACTTGGAAGAAATTCATTTTCTAGATTATGGTATGCTCATGGGTATGCTCATACAGTTCATTCCTCTAGAAGAAAAAACAGTGCATTGTTTTGATGTTGTGTTAAGGCTTACGTGACATGCAAGTTATAGATAGTTTTCTATTGTGGATACAGACCTCCCTGGCACTGGATTTATATTCTTCCATGTTTTAATATTATGTACCATATGCTGCACACATGGATGACAGCTAAAGTGGGGCAGGCAATATTCCATATTCTCCAAGAAAGAATGTGGAGCTTATAGCTCATAATGTTATCTCTATAGCCTTTTTGTTGGAAACTAGTTCCAGTTACCCCCACGGCTTTCTGTCTTGTGTATGTTGTTAAATTTCTGGTTTGAAAAGATGACCTCTATTGTTCTTGGTACTGTTCAATTTATACTCATTTTTAAAGAACTTTTTATTAATTTAAAATATCTACAATATATACACAGAAAGGAAAAACTTCAACATCACATACTGTTATAAAATGTTAATAATACATTCAATCATAAAGGTAATCTTATACATTTAGCATATTAAGAGTCTTGATATTTCTGTAGCAACATTTCAAGACTAACCCAACCACTAAAAGTCTTAATATGATTTATGGATCTTATGCTGATCACTTCTTTTTTAGTTTTGCATAGTATTGCTGTTAAATTTAAAAATTATTTGAACATAGGAACTGAGTTTGATTTCCCATTTTTGTGTTAACTTTTTAAGCAACTGCCAAAATACTCTAAAATATTTTTTTTTCTGTTATTTGGATTTCACAGGTACAGGAAATAAAATATTCATTTGTATTATTGATCTAGTTAAAGGCTGATTATCAGACCATAACCCCTTAAAAACATATACAGTTAATTTTTCACAATTCATAAACATGCATGGCCAGTCAGCTTTTACATCTTTACTACATCTGCAATAAACTGAGAAAGTCATTTTCCTAAGCTTAGAGATTTTATAGGGAGAAAAAGATTATTTGTATATATTTCCACATAAAAGTTTCCAGTATAAACTCTGACTTAAGTAACAGTTTTTATTCTTACCATCTATTGAGTTACTCAATCCACTACTATCTAAAAGTTCCAGAATTTTTCATCAAAATTATCATTATTTATAAGTAACTCATATAACATGGACAAACTTCCTTTGTAGGTCAATTTACCTTTGATGATAGCATACATATATTCATATAATAAGGGAATAGTGTCCTGTTCCTCTTCTCTCATATTATCTATAAATGCATTTAATTTCTGATGGATTTTATTAACTGGTTAATAGAGTCATTCAACTTATAATCTTACGTTAAGAATTCCAATGACTTAGCTTTTCCTTTTTCAATGCAATCTGACCAAACTACTAATCCACTCCTTTTTAACAAATTCATTTTAACATTGCTCTAAGTTTCCTTAAATCTAGAGGTGTGTGCAATGGAAAAGCACAAACCTTTCCAATTCAACGTTCCTTGAGTTTTAAAAACATATTCTTAACTGTTTTAAGAATTGATGTAATATATGCAATGTCTAAAGATTGAAATGAATTTCCTTCTAAGGTAAATTTTATTTCCCAGATGAAGGGATTATTACATATTTCTAATTCATCATATTTGATAAATGGTTTTTGATTGACTAGTGTAAGTTGAGTCTGTCCAAGTATGATAGAGTTAAGACTTGCAGCAATAGAATAAGATTCTACATTTGAGAAGTTAGTACCACTATACTCCCATAATCTTATATGATTTCTATAAGCAATTTTCAGCTATATAGGGTACCATAAAAATGAAGTTAATATTTTTTTCAGTTTTCTTTAAAACTTTTTCCTTGGGTATTAAAGCTATTAAATGCATTATTATATATATATATATATATATATATATATATATATATATATATATATATATATGTACATATATATATATATATATATATATATATATATATATATATATATATATATATATATATATATATATATATATATATAGGGTCTACTTCACGTTGTTGTAAGCTGACAATATCGAGTCTGATATTGTCGGCACAACAATACCGAAAGTGAAGAACATTGTGCAAGTAAATGGAAATCTCCGTAAGGGGAGATTTCCATTTACCTCAATGTAGTGCGGTCTTAGAGTTGGTATATTTAAGTAAGGGTGTGAGGGGTGCAGAGGGGCTTGCCCCCCTGCCTACGCTATTTCGTTTTTTTTATTTGTTTTTTTTACGTTATTTGATGTTTTACTTAATTGATCAATAAAGTTTGACCTTTATTGATTCGATTAAGTAAACTTTCAATAACATGATATATATATATATATATATGTATGTATAAATATATATTATATATATATATATATATATATATATATATATATATATATATGTGTATATATATATATATATATATATATACAGTATATATATATATATATATATATATATATATATATATATATATATATATATATATGTATATATATATATATATATATATAAAATGTTATTAATAAATCTTTAATATCTACTGCATTTGCAGTCTGTAAGTTTTTCTAAGGAGGTGCTGGATGTGTTGGACTGTCACTATTTGTTGTTCCGTGACAGTTTTTCAATGATCCATGTACCAGTTATGCTGTGTAGATGATATATATGGGAAATATAATCATTTTAAAATATACTAACCAATTCTTGAAAGTAAAAAAAAATATTCATTCCATCTTTACTAAGAAGTAACACTTCTTCAGTTATTTTTTTCAAATTATTATTAATAATCTTACTCACATAATGATAGATTGTATTCTTAAATTGGTTCTTTTCCTTCCGAGTTATATTTTATTTATCTTTAAACTTACTATCTAGTAATTAATTTAACACTAAAGTTTCAGTTTTATTATTATAAAATTTCATCAGTGGTACTTCTTAAAACTTTTCAATTTCCTTATCTGCTCTTTGATTGAATAATTTAAATCATATATAGTTAAAGTTTGTTTTATTATTATTAAATTTCTTCAGTGATACTTCTTGAATCTTTTCAATTTGTTCATCTGTTTCTTTGATTGAATAATTTAAATCCCCTGTAGTTAAAAAAAATATCATCTGCCAAAAGTTGTATTTTACACTGAAAATTGCTGTTTATTTTGAATCCATCAAATTTTCATTGTTTCTTATACTGTTGGCTAAGGGATCAATGACCAATGCAAATAGTAGAGGGGACAAGGGTCACCCTTGCTTTGTGCCTTTGTTTAATGTGAATACTTGAGAAATGTAATTTTTAATGAACCAATAAATTGTTTTGGAAATACAAATGTTTTTAAAGCTTTAAACAAGTAGTTCCAATCTGTTGAATCTTTTAGTTATGTACTTACCATAACTTTAGATGTATGGGATCCATCTCGCCTACATTCTCTACAGATAGGTTCGGAGCCGATCCTCGGCTCCGATTCGGCCGCTATACAATAGAACGCAGTCTCTTATTGGCTGAGTTACCTCATATCCCAGGATGCACCACTACCACTTCCCCAGATCTTGTTTGTCCGCACTCATGCTGATAGAAACATACTGTTATTATAACATTCTCAGGTCCTTCAAGAGAGGAAAGAAGTTCAATTTTGGATCGTCCGGTCTCTCCTGGTCTACGAGGCAGGGGGAAGGAGGGTGGGTTATTAGGAATGTAGGCGAGATGGATCCCATACATCTAAAGTTATGGTAAGTACATAACTAAAAGATGTAATGTGATCCTATCTCGCCTACATTCTCTACAGATGGGACAGCGTCCCTAGCACCTAATTCCTGGGTGGCTCACTGGAAAACACTCCTGAGAACTGTGGAACCGAAGGAAGCTCGACCCCTGGATGCCACATCTAATTTGTAGTGGGAAACAAAGGTGTGTAAAGATGTCCACGTGGCAGCCGCACAAATGTCGCCAATAGAGAGCTTGGAATGAAAAGCTGCCAAAGTGGCCATAGCCCTAGTAGAATGAGCTTTCACTGGAGCTATAAGTTCCTTGTTTGAGATGAGATAAACATGATTGATACAGTCCCTGATCCACTTGGCAATAGTGACTTTTGTGACGGCTTTGCCTAATCTATTATCCGAAAAGGACACAAACAGTTGATCTGATTTTCGTGCTTTGTGTGTCCTATCCAAATAGAAACATAATTGTCTGTGCACATCCAAGCAGTGAAAAGTATATTCAGCTCTATTCGAATATTTGGGGAAGAAGACCGGTAGCTCTAGTGATTGTTGTAGACAAAAGTTAGAATAAACCTTTGGTATAAAAGATGGGTTTGGTCTAAGAGATACTCTATCCTTGTGAAATACCAAGTATGGTGGTTTAACACATAGGGCCTGAAGCTCTGAAACTTGTCTGGCTGAAGTAATAGCAATTAGAAGGGCAGTCTTCCAAGAAAGGAATTTTAGATCACAGGTTGCTGCCGGCTCAAAGGGGGATGAGGTTAATGCACCTAATACCACGTTCAGGTCCCACGGAGGTGCAGGTTGGGAAATAGGGGGTCGTAGAAGCCAAGCTCCTTTAATAAAGGCTTTGCACAACTTGTTGCTCATTAAAGGAGGTTGCGCACTTTCGTGAAAATTGGAAATAGTCACCAATTGTACTTTGATGGTAGACACTGAGCAACCTTGCTTGAATAGGGAAGCTAAAAACTTCAGTACTTCTGATACCGAGGCTGTCATCGGGTCTTATCCTCGGAGTTGGGCCCAAATAGCAAACCTCTTCCATTTATTGCTATATATCTTTTTCGTAGAAGTCTTGTGGGCTGAAGACAAGATGTGCATGACTTCCGGGGCAAGGGAATGGCTCCTAACTATGGTTGGAAGAGGAGTAGCCAGGCTGTCAACTTCAATGAATGGAGGGACTGATGGTGCTGTCCTGACTGATGAGTCAAAAGGTCCGGAACTTGGTCCAGGAACCAAGGACCCTCCAATGCATATCTGTGAAGAAAGGGGAACCAGACTTGCCGAGGCCAGTATTGGGCGATTAATATCATTTTGCTTCTCAAGCGAATCACCTTCTGAATCACCTTGGGGAGAAGGGGAACCGGTGGAAAGGCATATAGCAGACCGGAGGGCCAAACGTGGACTAGAGCGTCCTTGGGAATCTCCCCCGGAACTAGGGTCAGAGTGAAGAAGTGGTGGCATTTGCTGAGGGACTTAGAGATCGCAACAAGGAACTCCCCATCTTGTGAAAATCTGCGTTATCACTCTGTTGTTCAAGGACCACTCGTGAGGGGAGAGAATAGTTCTGCTCAGTCTGTCGGCTATCATGTTGGATTTCCCCGGAATGTGCGTTGCCATTAGGAAACGCTTGGTAGCAATCGCCCAATCCCATACTCTCATGGCTTCTCTGCAAAGGGGATAGGACCTGGTTCCTCCTTGCTTGTTTAAGTACCAGACTACCGACATGTTGTCGGATTGAATGGCAATTGTACCCTGGGGGAGGTGATCGTGCAGTGCTTGCAACGCTAAAAGCACCGCCCTCATCTCCAGGATATTGATATGGAGAAGACTCTTGTCGGAGTGCCATGTGCCTTGGACCGACCTATCCAGATAATGTCCCCCCCACCCTGTCTGGGAGGCGTCCGTAGTCAATGTGGCAGAAGGGAGTGGGGGAACGAAGGGTCGCCCTAGATTCAGGTTGGAGGATAGAAGCCACCAATGAAGATCCTGTTTGCACGTGTCTGTGATCAGTATGCGGTGACTGAGGGGAAGGTCTTGATAAGACCACTGGACTGATAGGAGCCACTGAAGTATCCTCATGTGCAACCTTGCCAAGGGGACCAGAAGAATGGTGGCTGCCATGGAGCCCAACAGCTGTAGGACCATTCTTACTGGAGCACGACGTTTGAGGAGTAGAGCCTGGACCTGAATCTGGAGCGTCGCTATTCTTTCCGTAGGGAGATAGACTCGCATCTGCCTTGAATTTATTTCTGCACCAATAAACAGAATACGCTGAGATGATTGCAATACAGATTTTGACCAATTGAAGGTGATTCCTAAGGAGTTGCCCAGTGTGATAGTGGCTGCTAGGTTTTCCAAGAGTAGATGCCTGGAGGTGGCAGTTAGGAGCCAGTCGTCTAGGTATGGAAACACCTGGAATCCTAGACTTCTCAAGTGAGCAGTCACGACTGCCAAACATTTGGTGAACACCCTGGGGGCTGTGGTGAGACCAAAGGGCAGTGCTCGGAACTGAAAATGACTGTCTCCTAGGCTGAATCCTCGATGCCTGATCTATCAGAATGTGATAGTAGGCATCTTTGAGATCTATGGAGCACATCCAAACACCTTTCTCCAAAAGCGGGAGAATGGATTGCAAAGTGACCATCCGGAATTTGGACTTTTTTACAAATCGGTTTAGTTTGCTGAGATCCAAAATGGGTCTCAAGTCCCCGGTCTTTTTTGGCACCAAAAAGAATCTTGAGTAAGTCCCTAATCCGGCCTGGTCTGCGGGGACAGGTTGGATGACCCCTTTTTGAAGCAGATTTGATACTTCATTGGCTGCATGATCCCGTTGACTGGGTGGTGGGTCCGGGATTCTTCGGACTGGTGGAGGGGGATGAACAAAGGGGATGGTGTAACCTCCGGCGATGATTCGAAGCACCCATTGGTCCTGAGTAATATTTTCCCAGGCCTTTAGGTGCTTCGAAAAACGACCCCCGACTGGCTCCGGAGCTGCACAGTCGGGTACTCCTTCAGGGGTGCTGGAAGGAGGAGGAGCCACGAAAGGACTCGCGGTCTCCAGTGTTGCGGGGGCCTCCGCCGCCTCTGGGACGGTGTCTCCCTGAAAAATTTCCCCCTCCTCTGCCTCTAGAAGGGGAATCGCTCTGCTGCGATGAGTAAGGTTTCTGAGACTTACGGAACCACATTTTCCCTCCTCTTCGGGCCTTGGGATAAGGCCTGAAGGGAGTGGAAAACCGGGCTCCTACGGCAGTCAAAGTCTTACCCTCCTGTTCGCAGCGAATCAAAGTGTCCTTTACCTTGGGTCCAAACAGTGAGGACCCATCAAAGGGGGCGTCAGCAAAGGAAGACTTAAAGGCCTCTGCAAAATGACACAGGCGTAGCCAGGCTTGTCTCCGTAGAGCAACACCTGTTCCAGCCGCTCCTTCGGCCGCATAAGAAATGAGCCTCATGGACAAGTTAGATAATAAAGACAGGGTAGCCAACTGAGAGTTAACCGTCTGGGTCAACTGCTCAGGTAAGTTACCAGAGAGGGTATCCGACAGCTCCTTGATCAGATCCCTCTGTAGTCTGGTGAAATGTGTCAGGTAATTCAGAGACCTTAATGTAAAGGCCGCTGA
Source organism: Protopterus annectens (assembly GCF_019279795.1). NCBI lineage: Eukaryota > Metazoa > Chordata > Ceratodontiformes > Protopteridae > Protopterus > Protopterus annectens. The sequence goes on from NC_056741.1 coordinate 134,833,393, forward strand.
AGAAAGGGTATGCTTGCCGTACCGATCCATGCTCCTAGACTCTTTATTAGGAGGATGGATGGACGTCGAAGCCTCTGCCACATCTTGTTGGGTGGCAGATGCCACCACCATAGCATCTACAGCCACGCCTTTAGATAAAAAGTCCTTGTCCGGGGGAGCCGAGAGGAACTTATTGGGGCGACCTGGCACCGGTTCCACAGAATCCGGGTGTTCCCACACCCTTCGAGAGATCAAATCCAGAAGCTCATCGAAGGGCGGAGACACCCAGGAGGCGGAGGGCTGATCCCCGAAGGCCTTGAGGAAAACCGACTCCTCAGCAGAAGGGGGTTTGGACTGCCAGTCGCCTCGTTGTTTGAGGATCTCCAAAATGTCCGCAAAGGAGACATCTTCCGAGGACGACTTTGGGTACCCCTCCGCATCATCGAGGTCAGTATCCGATGTGAGAGACTCATCAGGGGAGTCGACGTGTTTTCTCTTACACTGTCTCTTCCTGGGAGGTTCCTACGAAAGCATGTCGGAGGAACCTCCAGGAAGAAGGGAACCCCCAATGGGGGTAACCTCAGGCCCAGGGGCTCCGCTGTCGTGAGACAGGGGGATTGCAGATGCGCCAGTCTCCATGCCCAGGGAAGGTGGTGGTGAAAAGGTCGAAGTGGCCACAGAGGATTTGGCCAAGGCACTTCTCATGGCATCGAAGGCTGGACCCCCAGAGTCCTGGGAAGGTCCAGCCCCCGAGACCACAACAGCAGTCGGAGCCCCTGCAGTCGACGCACCAAAATCGGGCCCGAAGCATCCCCCCAGGGCCGACAGAGGAGGTCCGCGTACCGAACCCCGACCCGAGGGACGGGGTTGAAGTTAGAGTCGGAACCGACTCGATAACCTCCACCGGTTCCACCAACACCGACTCCAATGGCGCCGAGGCTGTTGGAGGAGGAATCAAAGTAGCAGGATGGGAGATCGGCTCCAGAGCCAACTGGGCTGGAGCCGAGATCAACTTTGCGAAGACTGGAGACTGAAAGAGCTTCTGAAGCACCCTGTCTACGTCCGAATCGGACATCCTCGATGATCGAGAAGAGACCGACCGGGTCCGAGTCGACTTCTCCGCCGGTTCCGAAAGACTGGGGGACCGGCTCCGTAATGGTTCGAGACGTATCGGCACCGAGGGAGACTCCACTACTACTGCAATTTCCCTCGGAGCCGATGTGGACTTCGGCACCGAAGTGGAAGTGTCTGAGCGGGCAATCCCCATCGGCTACAAAGGCAGTGGAGCCGATGAAGGTGACACGCCTCTCGATGCCCGAGCTCTCGACTCCGAAGCCAGAGGAGTCGAGGCTGGAGACATCGAGGCAGACCATTCCGCCCTCGGCTCCGAAGTCCGTGGAGCCGAAGGAGAAGTCTGCCGAGATTTTTTTGCTGCCGGATCCGACAGACTGGTTGGAGCCGAAGATTTTTTCTTCTTCCCAGAAGATGAAGAAGAAGAGGAAGATAGGGCTTCCTCAAAGGAAGGGGCAATAAGCCCTTTTAAGATCAACTTATTTTTCCTCTCTTGGAGGACGCGAGAGGAAAAAGCGTGGCAAACGCTACAGGACTCCTGAAGATGCTTAGGACCTAAACAATAAACACATAAGGAATGGTCATCTGTTATAGACATTTTATAACTACATTTAATACACTTTTTAAAACCGGAAGGTCTATGTTCTTTAGACATGGTTCTAAAAAAAAAACTAACACCGACTACAAGATGAAAACAAGTTAGCACCGACAACCTAGACTCTAACTTAAACGCCTAGGGTAGGGCTAGGCCCCTCTAACTTAAACGGAACCGTTAACTAACAAACAAAACACAATTTACCACAAAAAAAGTATCAAAACCAATCACACAAGAACAATAGCTGTTAAAACAGCTTTTGGGTAAGTTTTACGAAAATTCAGACAGAAAAAGTTTTCTGACTAAAGGTACTTAGCTCAGCCAAGTCCGAGACCACGTCTATGCTGGAAAGCGGCAAACGAGATCTGGGGAAGTGGTAGTGGTGCATCCTGGGATATGAGGTAACTCAGCCAATAAGAGACTGCGTTCTATTGTATAGCGACCAAGTCGGAGCCGAGGATCGGCTCCGAACCCATCTGTAGAGAATGTAGGCGAGATAGGATCACATTACATCAAAAGCTTTCCCCAATGTCTAAACTAATTAGGGCCAATTTCTTCGTCATTCTTTTTGGTAAATCTAATATAGTTACTAACCATTTATATTTTCATATGTTAATCTATTGACTATAAAACCTGTTTGAACATGGTTAATTAAGTTATCTAAAACATCTCTTAATTTTGTATTGAAGATAGAAGAAAAAAATTATATTCTACATTTAATAATGAAATAGGTCTATGTGAAGAAACTAACTTATTATCCTTTACTTGTCCAAGTATAGGTAAGATTACAGAAAATTTACACAAGGGGGAATTATTTTGTCACTCTGAATTATCCTGAAAACATAACTTAGTAATGCTAAAATATTTAATGGAAGCAGACTAATTCTATACTTAATCCATCTTATCCTGGAGATTTATCATTTTCCCTTTTAAAAGCTTCTTTAACTTCTATCACAGTAATAGGCTTATTCAACAGAAATATTTGTTTGTCATTAAATTTATTAGTAACATTTTTCTTTAAATACTTGTCAATTTTGTAATCATCAGGATTATTATCTTCATCTTTATTAAGATCATTATGGAATTCTTTTAAAGTATTAAGCATTTCCTCTATGTCTGAAGTAAGCTTATTAGTGTGAGGATTTTGGATATTATTAATGTGTGCATTTTTGCTTAGCATTTTACTTCTTTTAGCTAGTCTATGTAGATTTTTTGAAGTCATCATAAAACTGTGCAATTTTATTTTTATAAAGCTATCTCCACTTTATGTATTAAAACTGTTTGATATTTTGTCATTAATTTATTAATGATGTGAGTATTATCTAATTTCTTTATTGGTTGTTCAGACCTTGCTTTGTATATTTCATCTTGCATTTCTAACAACTCTTTATTCCACTCTTTCATTTTATTACTAGCCCATCTTTCCTTTCTTTTGTTAATATGCATTTTAAGGAGTCCCATAATATGACTTTACTAACCTGACCATTACCATTCAAAGATAAAATATTCTCAACTTGTTCCTTAAGGTAACTCTTAAATTCTTTTAATTTTATCATATATACTGGAATTCTATAAATAATCTCAAATTTCCATATATCCATTAATATAGTGTGCATTATGATCAGATAAAGGACAAGGAAGAGTATTAAAATAATTCATATTATTAAATAAATCTGTAGCAGCATAAATCCAATCAATTCTAGTTTGCGTCCCATGCACCTAAAAAAATGAGTAAAGAACAATGACTCATCTTCTACTTGTACTATTAAACCAACTAAATTATTATAACTAATCCACCTGTTCAGTACTTTAGCTTATGGCAACATTTTAGCTTTCTTCTTTTCACTTCTGTCTTCTATACTAGATCCATCTATCCACCCCAACCCCTTTTTCCCATTTTGCACATGTGGTCAGGGTGTCACTTTCAACAGTGGTAATCATCTCAAGACAAGGTTTATACCGCCGGATGGCTAGCCCTGCTGTGGTAGTTCATCCATAGAACTCACTGGCTCACACACTTACACCTACTGCCAACTTAGACTGTCCAATCCACCTACTGCATGTCTTTGGAATGTGGGAGGTAACAGAGTGCATGGAGGAAACCTATACCACCACAGAAAGGACATGCAGATGCCACACAGAAGGCACCCCAGTCAAGAGTCAAACCAGAGAGCCTCTTGCTGTGACCATACTAGATATGCAGTTAAAATCTCTTGTTAAAATTAAACTATCCTCCAATGACTTTGTAGTAAGTTTAAGTGATCTATCACCACTTTTGCAACTATTCTAGGGATCCAGTAAAAATCACCTAGTGTACAGAGTTTGCCATTATATTTAATTATTACAAATGTATACATTCCTTTTGGATCATTAATACATTCCATGACTTTAAGCATCATAGTAAATTTTCTTCAAAGTATGGCAGTTCATCTACTCCTTTTGTTAAAAGAAGCAGATGACAATATTTCGTAACCCACGTTATTTAAATATTGTATATCTTTGGGCCAGATTCAATAAAGTCTGCACTAAGTGTACACTGTTCTAAGTGAGCAGACAACACAGACATAAGTCACACCTTCTTCCTCCTAATGTGTTTTTCCTACTGATATTCTTAAATATTGAAAGGGATTCATAAATGTGACCAGAAAGTGTAAACTACATGTGCACTTAGTGTAATCTTTCTGAGTGACTAGAAAGCATAAAAAATGTGCTAAGAATTTTACTGATTTTACTAAGAATTTTACCTCGGTGCAACATACCATAGGGTTCACCCTTTCCAGCATGCTGTATTATTACCCTATTTTTACCTAATTAGTTCGTTACACTATTTTATTTTTCCCAGTTCTTGCTCCTTTTTGCCCTAGCTCCTCACTTTGTTATTGCATCCGCACAGAAGTTTACTTATTCTCCATTCAACAGTAGGCGCCATCTTCTTTTTCTCTTCTGCTTCCTTTCTACTGTCTCACTACAAATGTAGTTAAATGCCCCAAGTACAGTGTGCACATTATGTAAGGCTGTTATACTATTACAGTGAATCAGCATCTTTAAAATGTAATGTTTATGTTTTTCATTCTGCTGGAAGAACACTGTATGTTTTTGCAGCTGTAGACCTTGTTAATGCTCAACCTGCAATGTGAACTGATTCTTGTTATACTGTATTAGAGTGGAGTGCTATCTTGAACTTGTTTAGCCTTGCTGGTTGCTAATGCTTGGTGTAATTTTATTGTTGCTAGTATTCTAATTTTACATGCAACAATTTTCATCATGGATGTGTATGTTTGTACTGTTTATAGCTTCTTGAAACTTGCTATTAATACACTTTCTGTTGAACATCCATTGCTCACCCTGCTTCATCTTTCACTGAATGTGCTTGCCTTTTTTACTACTGTAGTATTGATCATTGTTTCCTGGCCCCTTACTCCTACATGTTCCCTGCAATACTAATCTAGCTCTCTCTCTCTCTACTCAGTCATCCACTACTTTACTACTATCTCTGACTCTCTCCATCATACACACCTATTTCACTTAGAAGTCATCACATTTGGTTTCAGTACACCACTGCTGATCCATGGCTTATTGTCACTCTCTTATGTCCTTCTCCTGACATTCAATCTGTATAATTTCTTACATTTTTTTTACTGTCTTTCTCTCTCTTTAAACTTTGTGTTATATCACTATTCTCTGTCTCTCTCACTCTTTAGTTGTAGTCTCCCACATCCTTGCATCTACTGCAGACTGTATAATTCCTTACATGTGCTTTCTCTCTCTGTCTTTTCAGCCTCAGTACTAATCTGCCCAGGAAAGTTTAACTAATTACAGTCACACTCCAGGATCATTTCTCTCCCTGTGAGCCAGCAAGAAACTTATTTGTCAACTAGTGAGCTCTGAAACTAAGCTTAGAATGTTCTGGGAACAATAGGCAAGTTATAGTTTGCTGGTTCTCCCAAATTTCTACGTTGTAACGGTGTGCGCACTACTTGGTGGTGCTTACTTCAGTATTAACTCCCACACTCATTCTGTATTAATGTCCATTTTATCTTGCTTTATAGTTCTGAATGTAAATAATTTGGTCACCATTACTGTCTTCATTATAGTTGGCTAAACTAACCCACACTGATACTGTACAGACCACCCCACTGTTTCTGTTCCACACTAACCTGGATCACACTGGGCTAGCTGATTGTTTTCTGTGCTGTTGCTGCCTGCTGTTACCTCGGTGCAACCCACTCTGTTCACCCTCACTACGGTCAGGCTCACTACCCCCATTACCACCCCCCCTCTTTCATTGCATTTATACTCTCCTAGGCAGTCCCCCTCACTCCTCATCCAATCAGACTCTCACACATCCTCCTTCTCATTCTCCTGTGACAGTCTTCACTCTCTACCCTTACTTCACTTCTTTGATAATGCCTCCCCCTTTCTATATACAATACTCCTATTCCTTCTCTCCCTTTTTCTTCTAACTCTAACACAAACAACTACATTAAACCCAAACTCAGTACCTAAAAAATCAAACTCTTTCACTAAACACACGTTATACTCAATATATTCCTACTACAACATTACCCCTAGCCTACATAATACAACTCCACTCCTCTGTGCCAAATCTCTATTCCTGTCCACCAACCATTCCATACATTATATACCCAATACCCAAACTCACTATTCTCTCTATATTATCTCTAAGCTTTCACATATCATACTTCACCTGTACCACACCATTTCTTCCCTCATCTGCTCTGGAGACATTCACTCCAACTCTGGGCCCTGTACCACTTTCCTGTCTTCAAAACCTAACTTCCCTAATAATTTAAAAACTCTTCACTTCACTACTCTAAATTTTCAAAGTATCTCTAATAAAACATCTGAGTTTCATGCCTAGCTTTTTCAAAACAATACTAATATCCTAGCTGCTACAGAAACTTGGATAAAACCCATTATACAGGACTCTGAGTTTCTCCCACTTAACTTTAGCATAATTAGGGCAGATAGACACAATAAAAAAGGAGGTGGCATTGCCATCTTCTACCCTAATCCCTCAACATCTCATCATTTACAGGCTCTATTCCTCAATTCAAAAATGCTGAGTTTCTGATTTCCTTTCTGGAAATTAATTGCTCAAAAAAAACTTTGTATTATTGTCCTATATCCCCCCCCCCCCCCCGGCAATAACTTACCAGTATTAGAAGACATCCTTTCCTGGATTTCCCATACTGTATAAAATGAAACAATTATCCTTGGTGACATGAATACTGATTGGGCTTCCACTTCCTCCAAACAATCATCTTCCAGAATAAATCTGTTTCATTTTACCCAGCTAATCTCTACCACTACTAGATACAACAACAAAACCAACAAAGATTCCAACCTAGATTGGATTCTTGTTTCAGATCCCTCCAAGTACATATCTTCTGGCACCATGTCCAACTCCATTATTGACCACTTCCCCATCTACACAATCCGAGCCTATCATTCCCAAAAGTCCATAACATCAAACTTGCCCAAAACCTATCAAAATGTAACCCCTACATATTTAATAGCATACTGAATAGCTTTAACTGGCATAGTCTTAAAACACATCCACTGGATGATGCTCTACTCTACTTTAATAACTCCTTTCTAAAAGTCTGTCATAGCCTAGCCCCTACCAGAACCAAAAGAATCAAAATCAACCATGACCTTTGGTTAACAAAAGCCACCAAAGAAATCATGACTAATAGAGACAAAGCATAGTAATTACAGATTAAATCTAAAAATCAATCCAACCTTATTCACTACAAACAGCTTCAAAACCAAGCTAAAAAGCATATCACTAAAGACAAACAGCGGTACTTCTGGAATTTACAAAGAAGTAGGAGAACTCCTGGTCTTCCATCAATAATCTCCTACACCCTGGCACCAAACCCAGTCCTTGCCCACATCCCAACTTGCCTCCTAAAAAAATAGCCAGCATTTTTAACTCCTACTTTATCGATACTATTGCTAACATTACTGCTACTTTTTCCTTACCTCTCCCAAATAACTCTATTTCTATACCCTTTCTCCTCCTCCCTTGCAACACTATTTACCTCAGGAACTCCCCAATCCCTCAACCTCCTGATATCACCCCTCAACAAACTCCAGTACCCCTCCTCCAAAATGTACACAACAGTTTTCCCAGCCAGAATTTAATCTCTGTCCTATCCCTACCTCCTACATCAAATACTCCTACTGAAGTTAAAGTCCTGCTCAAATTCAGCTGATACATTTCCTGCCAAATTTCTTAAAATCACTGCTGATGAAGGGGCCTGTCCCATTATTAACAGATCTATCCAAAAACAATACATCCCTTGCCTCTGGAAAAAAAAACAATCATCTTACCAGTCCATAAAGGTGGCCCATCAACTGATATCTCTAACTTCTGACCCATTGCTATACGTTCACCCATCTCTGAAATCTTAGAAAAATGTGTGCAAAAACAATTCATACACTACCTTCAAAATAATAAAATCATCTCCTCTACAAAGCATGGGTTCTACCCAGACCACAGCACATCCACTGCACTGATTTCCTTCTTAGACATAGTCATCAAAGTCTGAAACTCAGGACATGTTGTATCATCCATTTTTCTGGACCTATCAAAAGCACTCAACACCATCTCTTACTCTATCCTCCTCTCCCAACTCTCCAGTATAGGACTATCCCTCCAGTCTCTTAACTGGTTTAAAAGCTTTCTTTCTAACAGAGGACATGCTGTTAAATGGCAGAACTCTATTTCCTCTTACCTTCATAACTCTACAGGTGTACCTCAAGGCTCTATTCTAGGTCCTCTTCTGTTTAACATTTTTATTAACAAACTCTACCTAGCTATCCCACATGGCTCCCTAGTCCAGTATGCAAATGATTCCTCTATAGTCTGTGCTACTCCTAACATAAATATATTACAATAAACTACGGAAGCAGCTTTTTGCAAGGTGCAAACCTAGCTTCAAAAAATCACCTTTCTTTAAATACCAAAAAAACTAAACTAATGATCTTCACTCCCAGGAGAAATACCCCTACCAATAAAGCTGAACTCAATATATTCTCACTTAACTCTACCAACATTGAGCTAGTAAGTCATACTAAATTGTTAGGGATTATAATCAATAAAAACCTTAAATCTGATCTACACATCCAAAATAACATAAGTAAGACTCACAGAAAACTTGGATTACTATGCACACACAATAAGTTCCTCTTCCTACCAACTAAACAAATATTAGCACTATCTTACCTGTTACCCTCTCTAACCTACGGTGCACCTTTATTAACTAATCTGCAGTCTTCCCTAAAACAAAAACTAGAAACCTGCTATAACAAGATTACTAAATTTGCTATCAACAGCCACAATTCTACTAATCACCGTACTGCCCTAAATAAATTACAATGGCTTGAATCCCCCCTACCTGTTACTCCTTCAGCTCACAACTACCCATTAACTCATATATAAATCCCAAGACTGCCCTGCTCTTAACTCCCTACTCACCATATTTAACCCCAATAGGCCTCTGTGATCTGAATGCCAATATCTTCTTCAAATCTATAAACGCAAATTATCTGCAGGCAAGTTATTATTCTCCTAGAATATTATCAGGATATGGAACAGCCTACCTACATTTATCTGCATAGAACAAAGCCCTTCCAACTTCAAAACTGCACTGTTTATTCATCTCCTCTCTAAATAATTGGAGCTCAGTGGGACCTGAAGAGATATAGATATCTGTAAACTTACAGGTGACAGGTAAATTTATCATACTAAACAAATGCAAAAGGAAAAATCAAAGCACATATATATTTATTATGCTAAAAGATATACACATATTGTATAGAGCTAACTAAAGCTCTGAATTAATTTTAAAACTGAAAGTGTCTATATCTTAAAATTGTGTAACAGTCTTAATATGATAAATATCAAAATAGTTAAAAATTATTTAGCTTATTAACCTAATTCATCAACATATCTATATTACTGAGGTAAAAAAGAATGTCTTGCTATTGCTATGGAGTCAACAAATGCAGTCTATATTGTACTCAAAAGTTATAATATGTTTAATTCAAATCCCATGTTCCCTTTTCAGGTCCAAGCATATTGAAAAATTTACTTTAGTCTCTATCAAAATGGATGTACTGATTCAACAATATAACATTCAAATTTCACCTCTGACTTTTGAAATGAGTTGATTCAGGTAGTCTTACTGATTCTAATAACAGACAATATGCAAAAGGCTTCAAAGTTCACATGACCTAGCTTCAAATTTTAGTTTTCAGGATATTTTCAAATATCTTTATATGATCTTTGTGTAAATGAAATGAGATCTTGTACATTTACATTTCTGACATATGCAGGTATATGTAATATCAATCATTCTTATAAGCAGTTTGCTATTTAAATGTATTGTCTCATTTGCCCAGTAATATTGTACCTTGTTCTATATAACGTGTATTTCTAAAATATCCATCAAATAGTTATTTAATCATCATCTCCCAATTAGAGATTACAGTATGTTTATACATTTCTTAACTTATTGATGCTGCTCTTTTATTAATCTTACATAGTAAACATTTAGTTCCTTGTGCATTTGCATATTATTCATAAGATGTTTACTGTTCTTATTAATTCTAGTATTACAAGAAATCTTGACTATATATAAAAGAATTCCTGCTTGTTTAACTTGAATGTGTGTTTCTAGCCATTGCAAACTGCTACTTTGATCTATGTTTCATATCCTGACATTCAAATTTAATTACATGTGAAAATGACAACTCCCAGTACACAGCAGCTGCTAATTTCCTCTGTAAGTTTCTTATTAAATCTTTTAAACTGTTTTAATCACTAACAAACATCTAACTTTACTACTTTCTGTTAATATGTACAGTTAGAGTTAATAACACTACAGAATAAGCTATTAATATTCAGAAAAACATAAGCAAATTATATGTCAGCTACAGCTCAATATAAAGCATTACTATACATTTTGTTTTACAAGTTCTTCACTTCTAAATAAATATTTTAAAAATATGTTATTTCAAGTAGATTTTTCACATATATACTTGGAAAAAAGAAAAAGAAAATTCCTTCCTGTTTTCACAGACATCAGGGTTGAACTTTGACCTAGATTTTATTCAAAACAGCTCAAGGACAGGCAGGGAGCAAGGTAAGCAAGAATCAAGCATTTTTACAGAGCTGAAACTTTCTTTTGTTATCAAGCTTTTTAAAGTATTAATTGCTTTATGAACAATTTGTGAAAAGAATGTGTTACACAGGAACAAAGAAAATAAGATCACCAGCACTTTAACACTTCTAATTAGCAAATTACTTATATCTGCCATTCATTTAACCAAGCAATAGGTTCATAGGTTCATAGGTTGGTACTAGGCTATCAGCCCAAGGGCCTATGCAAGCCTAGCCAACAAGGTTCCCTGGCTTACGCCACCCAAGAAAGTTATTTTCCTGTGCCACTGATGAGCAAAGACACAGAAGTTATCCCCGGGGTGTATTTCCTATTTCCCATCCACTCATCAAGATTTTTCTTGAACAGTGCTAATGAAGAACTTTGCTTGACATAGATGGGTAGCCTGTTCCAGAGTATGGAAAGTCTCTGGGATAGGAATCTATCCCTCCAGCATGTCCTGTTTATTGTGGTGACAAGGTTTAGGTCCCTAGAGCGTGTAGCTTGGAGGGATTGGGATTTCTTTAGGTGTAGCATGTCCAACAGCTCTGGGTTTGACATAGCTTTATATGTTAGGCAGAGATCACCTCTGAGTAGGCGATATGCTACAAAGTAAAGCTGGAGTTTTTTGAGGCGGTCAGTGTAGGGCATTTGTTTGAGTCCAGTAATCCTCTTTGTGAGGTACTTCTGTGGCCTTTCCAGTTGCTGCAGATGTCTTGTGAGGTATATTCCAAAAGGGGCGTTGTACTCTATAATGGGTCTAATGAGTGATGAGTAGAGGGTAACAATGACCTCATTTTCCTGGATGAGAACCCTTTTATGATGAGGTGTGCCATGTAGAAGGACTTCCTGACTACTGTGGCAATGTGACTATCAAAGGAGAGACTACTGTCCACCTGGGTCCCAAGGTCTCTTATCACACATTCGGTGTTAAGTAGATTGCTGCCTATGTGGTAGTTCATTGGTACAGAGTTTTTACCAAAGGGGATGACACTGCACTTTTTGGCATTGAGCTTGAGGCCATGGCTCTGACACCAGGCATCTGTCTCAGAGAGGCCCTTTTCATTTGGGGACTAGACTATGGCTCCTAGTTTGCAGTCATCTGCGAACTTCGTTAGCCAGAGGCCTTCTGTGTTAGCCTGTATTTCAGAGAAGTAGATACCAAACAGGAATGATCCCAGGATGGAACCCTGTGGTACTCCACTTGTCACTGGTATGAGGTCAGATTTGGAGTCTGCAACTTTTACAGTGTGGGTTCTGTCAGTGAGCCAGTTGGCAACCCATCTTGTGACGTAGGGATTTATGCCTAGTTTATTGAGTTTAGCTATAATTCCAGAATGGGGATGGTGTCGAAAGCCTTGGCGAGGTCAAGATAGGCTGTGTGAACCACTTTACCCTCATCTACGGCTTTGGTGACTGCCTCAAAGAAATCAGCTACAGCTCAATATAAAGCATTACTATACATTTTGTTTTACAAGTTCTTCACTTCTAAATAAATATTTTAAAAATATGTTATTTCAAGTAATAACAATACATAATTTCAAGTAATAATAATACACCTACTAAGCAATGGTAAACAAATAAAATAAAATTAACTTATTTAGTCTTAACGTTACCAATTCTATTTCTTGCAATTTAATGACATTATGTTACAGGAAGTGGTTGTTTAACTTTTAAAATACATGTATACGTTTAATTAAATTAAATATACTAATTATTTCCCTGCAAATATAATAAGACGTAAAACTAATATTTTATATTTCATATGAGAAATGTTTTAGCTTAAAATATCAGTACATAATAATATATATGTTTTGAAGCTTAAAGTCCAATGCAACCCATTTACTTAAACAGTAAATCTATTGTTTTAGAAAATAAAAGTCCTATAATTAGAAGTAGTTTTCCAGGAAATCAGCTCACTCTTTCTCTTAGGGATATTCTGTTCCGATCCATTTCTTCCATGTTATTAAGGATTTTATCTTTATTAACAAAACTGGACACTTCCTCCAGTCTGTCAAATAATCAAATGTCAAATGTTCCTTCTGAAAGAAATAATTTAATCTTTACAGAAAACACCAGAATTGCTTTAATATTGGTCTTTTTAAGTTCTTTAATAAGTGACAAGCAGGATTTTCTTTTACTCATTACTTTACTGAAATAAGCATTGTCAAATCTGACTGCAAATTCACCTATTTTAATAGGTGAGTTGGACCATCCTGTTTTAATATGTGATCTTTTTCCAAATTGGACATAGATTGAGCTATAATTGAACATGGTGGTGAGTCTTCCTTCTTTGAAGTTGCTCTCAGGGATCTGTGCGCCCTTTCACTTCCAAAAGACAAAGCTTCAGGTCGATTTAATGTTTTATGTAGCTAGGTTGTTAAGAGGTTTATTATTTCATATCCCTCACGCTTTTCGGTATACCATAAATTCTAATGTTATTTCACCTCAGTCTGTTTTCTAAATCATCAACTTTATCTATGAAACACTTATTTTGTTTTAAAAGAAATTCAGTCCAAGACTCACCTTCAGTCATTTTCCCATCATGATCATTTAAAGCCTCCTCCATAATGCTGATCTGTGCATGTTGTTGTTTCATAAGAGTTTCTAAATGTTCCATCATCTTTCTGGACTCTTCTTTGAAACTTTCTATTTTGGTGTCCGGTTTGTGAATTTTCAGTAATACATCCTACATTCTAGATATTAGTGAGTGGATGCCTTTTTTAACACAAGAATCCTAAGTACAATTTTTTGAGTGGCTCATGTTGAAGTCTCTTCTCTATCTTAACCAAGCAATTGAAATTCTGACAGGGAAATTACAGCTTTTGAAGAACTTGAAGCTATAAATCATTTGCTTGACTATTAGTGAATAAAATTAGCTAACAAGTATCTCCAAATTTAATTTTTTGATTATATTTTCTATCAGAAAAATTTTTTTCAGTCACAGAGCTTTCAAGTTGCTGGTCTTAGTTAGCCATTTCGGCCATGCCCTCTTATACCCATTTCTTTTCACCTTGCCTCAAGATCCCTGGTAGAATTGATAGAATATTTGTAGTGGTAATGTTCATTAGATATATTTCTCTGTTCTCTGCCATTTCATGACTCTGTTTTAATAGTGAGGCACTAAAAATTTATCTGAATGCTCTCTGTCCTTTATAACCTAGCTGCTGGTGTCTCTTCCCATTCTACAAGAAGAAACCATATTTCATGTACCTTCTCCATGAGCTAACACAGGTGTTAGAGCAGATGCATGAGACAGCTATGTATCACAGCTCTCAACCTTCCATCTCAAAAATGTGGAACATCATCTTTAATAATGTGGAATGCATGGGCAAAATGTGGACCCCTTATTAACAACTTCAACTACAAAGCTCACATGATGAGTAAAATATGTTACTAGATTCAGCATTATTCACCATGGATGTCAGTTAAAAGAATGTCTTAACATTCAGTATGTATCAGAACCTAAAAATGAGGAACTGAGAGAAACATGCACCTTTTGATACTCAAAATAAGGGACATTCCTAAGGCACAAAAAGAGAAATTGGCTAGACTTAAAATGACCACAAAGGCAGCTAGCCTAGTACTTACCTATGAACCTATAATGAGGTACACTTAAGAACTATGCTTAGTATAAACATGCAGTTTTATGAGATGCCTTTAACAGCTTCCTTCATTCAAGAAGAATGATCTCTAGGTGACCTGGAATAAGGAATTACTTAACTTATAGGTTCATAGGTAAGTACTAGGATAGCTGCCCTTGCTGGCCATTTTAAGCATGGCCAGTCTTCCTTTTTGTGCTCGAAATTACCTATCCCTTTGGTTATAGATTGGCCATATCCATCCCATGGCTGATAATTATTATCCCTAGAATAACTGGAATCGTGCCATAGATAATTTGAATGGGCATATACATATTAATATATATAAATATATATATATATATATATATATATATATATATATATATATATACATATATATGTTATAAGGATAATATCAGAGTTCTCACTCTGGAGTTGGTCCTTGGTGTAGTAAAAAGGAATGCCTGGTTTGCCATAAACATAAAGAAACTAAGCACAATACTAAAACTGCTCCGGACAAACTCCAATTTTATTATTATGATTTGCCTCCAGAACTCTATAGTTGCATTGTTAGATAATGTAGTTAAAATGCTTCAGTGTATTGAAATAGCAGTCTCATGACCAGTAAAGGTCATCAATAAGTTTGTGCCAATGGGAAAGCAGAGTTATATATCCTGGTCCCAAACTATGAGTCAAGTGAACTCTTATTAAAGTTTTCAGTATTAGTGGATTAGTAGCCTCTGCTCACTAGTAATATAAATTGACTCCATAAGATAAACATCTTAAATTCCAGTGTATAATTTTAGATTTCTATTTAATGTAACAACATCTGCAATTATATTAATGATTTTTCTGTTAGTGTTATATGAAGTATTTCTTAAAGTTACAACAAATGTGCCATTAAAATACTTATAAAGCAACAGTATGTTACTTCTGAAGAGTCCATATCATGTGATATATAGGTTCAGCTGTACAAGTCTGTATAGCTAACTCTTCTCATGCCATTAATTCTTTTAGCAAAATACCACCAGATTCTTTCTAATTTCTTGATCTTTTTTCACAAAATACAAACAGAACAATTTAGATCTAAACAATGATCTCTCTCTCTCTCTCTCTCTCTCTATATATATATATATATATATATATATATATATACAGCATTATATCCATACACTACGATAAGAGTGTATGTCAAAATGTCATAAAGAAACAAGATGACACTTCTTTATTACTGCATTAACAGAGTTCAAACATTGGTGACCTACCTACAAGGACACTAAGATCTTTAACAACTTCAGCTAAATACAAAATCTCAGCATTAATCGAGTACAGGTAGTTATTATTATTCTGCCCAAAGTGTATAACCAAAGAATTTTTGACACTGAATGTAAAATAATTTAATACTGTCCTCTAAAGTAGTTTACAAAAATTCTCTTTAATAACGTCTGATTTTACAGTGTAGTTTCCATCAACTCTGTTTTAAAGTCACCCACTAATGTTCTCGTTCAGATTTATATAGAGGTTGGAACAGATGACACTAGTATATTAAGTAAAAATGGGCCCAATATGGAAGCTCAGGACACACCTCTTTGCATATTCAGGCATTTGGAAAATGTATCATGTACCCAAGCCAGTTCATTATACTGTTATTTACATTTGGGTTAGCAATTAAATCTCCCATTGCCCGAAATATATAAGAATACAGACTGGAATAAAAGCTTTTGCAGATCAAAGTATGTTACATCTTCTGGTAATTTTCCATCTGAGGCATCAAACACATTATTTTAAAAACTCAATAGGTTAGTTACACAAGCTTGACCAGATGTAAATCCACAAATATGAAAGTATGGTTAACAAAGCCCTTTCACCTTACTGCAATACACATGAGACTTATAGATCTAAAACTGTTCACATACCTCCATCATTGTCCTTTGGGACAGGAAAAACTCCTACCTCCTGCCGCACCTCATGAACATAAAAGTGACTTACCATAATAACAGATTTACATTAGCAGTTTCATATGCTTCAGCTTTAGGAGTAAGACTGGTAGGTTGCTAGTCAACCCGGCTCATAAAACTTTCCCAGCCGACCCTGTCCCAGCCACTGTAACTACAATGCGCATCGTCTGAGGACCCAAATCTCTGAAACTCATATGGAAAGAACCACAAAAGAAGAATTGGGAAAGTGGACAAAATAAAAATAGTCTCTCCTAAACCAAAGGTTAAGGGGAAGGAGGGAGAAAAAGGTGAAGCATGTGAAACTGGCAATGCAGATATCTTGTTATATGTTATGTAACCTTTGCATCTGACCATAGGCGCCGGAAGCTGCTGAAGACTGGGGGGGGGGAGGTGAGAGGGGCACTTAGTGATCTAAAAAGGGCAATTTTTATAACTATTTACTACCACAACATAGGTTAACTTGGAGTTCATTTTAAGCTTAGCCAATTCCCTTTTGGTGCTTGAATTAACATTTTCTGATGGGTCTTACCTATCCCATGGCTGATAATTGTATATTAGCTCTAGTGACAATGAATGTGATCATACCATAGATAAGAACTGCCTCTATCCATTAGTGGCATGAGTGGCAATCCTGGAGTATATTTTCTATTACCCATCCTTAGATCCAAGTTGCATTTGAATATGTTAGGATGAGCTTTGTTTTATTTTTATGGATAGTCTGTTCTGGATCAGTGGTAGCCTCTGTGATATATATCCAGCTCTCCACAACATTCAGTTTAGATACCTGGACTGAGCATTTCTGATGCCATTTGACTTGCTGATATTCAGTAGGTCCATCTGTATTAGGTCAGAGGATACCTTGTATGCCAGACATGTCACCTCTAAGCACGCTGTAGGATACTGAGTATAGTAATAAATCTTTGAAGTGGTCCATGCAAGACCTATTGTTTAGGACTTGTATCCTTTTAGTAAGGTATCTCTGAAAGCATTCCAATTGTTGCATGGGGCTGGACAGATACCCGTATCCTTTTAGTAAGGTATCTCTGAAAGTATTCCAATTGTTGCACTGGGCTGGACAGATACATGCCAACGTGAGCATTATACAAAATGATTGATCTAATGAGAACTTTGTAAAGGGGAACAACAACATCTCTAGATCTAGTCACAATCAATTTGTTTATAAGCTGTGCAATATAGAAAGGCTTTCTTATGATTCTGGGCACATGTTGGTCAAAAGTTAGGTCACTGTACACACAAGTTCCCAAATGCCAAACAATTGGGTCAGTTCTCAGAGGGCATGGTCATGATTTTGACACCAGTTATTATTTGGGACAAGCCTTCCTGCATGACGGTTAGTCATTTGGGGATTCAATAAATGCTCGTAGCTTGCAGTCATCTCAAACTTAGCCGGCCAAAGCCCTTTGGTATTTCCTTTTACTTTTGAGATGGATATGCCAAAAGTACAGTTTTGTACCTACCATAAATGTAGATGTTCGAGTGCGCATACAGCTGCAGTCATCACACTTGGGTTATCCTGCCGTCAGGCGGATCCTCGGTCGGCCGAATTCCAAAGTCTAGGTCCAGCGTCAGTTGTCGTCGCTTCTTCCCTGACGTCAGTGTGGCAGGGGTATAAAAGAGGCAGCCATTTTCTTCAGTTTTTCTTGCCCCAAATGTCAGGTGCCCCTAGAAAGGAAAGCAAAACATGATGTCATGCAAACATACATAAGTAGGTAAATCAAAACAGTAGTTGCAAGCAAATACACCATAAAGGAATACCCCAAATAGGTTGTATGTAAAGGTGTTTGTCATAAGTCCTGTCCTAAGAGGGGATGGAGGGAGGGTAACCTGGACTGCAGCTGTAGGCACACTCGAACATCTACATTTATAGTAGGTACAAAACTGTACTATGTTCATCGTGCATACAGCTGCAGTCATCACACTTAGGTAGAATCCCAAAGCTAAGTAAGGGTGGCTGGTACTAAGCGGAATTAGGAGGGGCTAGAATGCCCTGTAGGACTGCTGTGGCAAAGCCCGCTCTAGATTTTGAGTATATTGGAAGGTGGTAGTGCTTGGAGAAAGTGTGTACTGAACTCCAAGTAGCTGCTTCCAAAATGTCCTTGGTAGGGACCCCCCTGAGGAAAGCTGCTGAGGTAGCTGTAGCCCTGGTGGAGTGGGATCTGATGTATGCAGGCACTGATTTTCCATGAAATGAATAACAAAAGCGTATGCAGTGGGCTATCCATTTTGAAATAGTCTGTTTGGAAATAGCCTTTCCTTGAGCACCTGTAGCATAGGACACAAAGAGCTGCTCAGATTTTCTGAATGACTTTGTTCTGTCCAAGTAATAACACAGTTGCCTGTGAATGTCCAAGGAATGTAGTAGTCTCTCTCCTTTGTTCTGTGGATTTGGATAAAAGGTAGGTAAATGAATAGACTGATTCAAAGCCACATTGGATACTACCTTTGGCATGAAGGTAGGGTTGGTTCGTATGGAAACCCTGTCCTGATGGAAAATGATGAATGGTTGCACAGCCATGAGGGCCTGTAGCTCCGAAACCCTGTGTGCTGAGGTAATAGCCAGAAGGAAGGCTGTTTTCCATGACAAGTATTGTAGCTTTGCTGAAGAAGCCAGCTCAAAAGGAGGCAGTGTCAGCTTCTCCAATACAAAGTTGAGGTCCCAAGCTGGAGTTGGTGGTTTCCGTGGGGGTTTTATATGTTTTGCCCCTCTGAGGAACTGCCTTAATAGAGGATGTGAGAATAAAAGAGGATCCATATTGTATTGTGCTGCAATGGCTGAAGCGTGGATCTTGATGGAAGAGAAGGAGAGGCCACTGTTTAACATCTCAGTTAGGTACTGTAAAATCTGAGGTATATTTATTACCCAAGGATTCTGACCCTTTGCTTGATTCCAGGAACAAAAACGTTTCCATTTGGCGGAGTATGTTTTTCTAGTAGAGGGTCCCCTGGCCTCCAAGATGACATCCTGTACCTCCTTGGAGAGGAGAGTTTGTTGGTAAATTAAGGAATTCTCCATGCAGCTAGATTTAGAGTTCTGAGCTGGCTGTGAAGGGTCTTGTAGTTGTGCTAGGACAACAGAAGAGGAACTTGAGGAAGGATCCATGGTGGTGAGTGTGACAGGCTCTTTAGGAGAGGATACCAGTGCTGTCGTGGCCAGTCTGGAGCAATGAGAATCATTTGTGGCCTCTCTGCTCTGGTTTTTAATTGGACTTTGGCCAGTAGAGGTAGAGGCGGGAAGGCATAGACTGTCAATGTTGTCCAATTGAAAGAGAGTGCGTCCACTTTCCAGGCCTGTGGATGATAGGTCCTTGAGCAGAATTTTTCCAACTGGTAATTTCTGTGTGTAGCAAATAGATCTATGTCTGGCTGTCCCCATGCCTGAGTTATCTTTGAGAAGACTTGAGGATGCAACTTCCACTCGTGTGGGTCTGTCATATTTCTGCTTAAGTTGTCTGCCAGTGTGTTTTCCTTCCCTGGCAGGAATTGTGCCTGTAGTTGAATTTGTAATTCCAGTGCTGTGTTCCACAGGGTCATGGCTTGCCTGCACAGGGGGTATGAATGCATTCCCCCCTGTTTGTTTATGTACCACATGACTGTGGTGTTGTCTGTCCTTATTAATAGCTGGCCTGGATGCAGTAGGTCTTTGAAGGTCATAAGAGCATTTTGCACGGCTAGCATCTCCTTTTGGTTGATGTGTAGGTGCATCTCTTATTGGGACCATTTTCCCTGAATACACTGACCTGCCATGTGTGCTCCTCAGGCGTAGTCTGAGGCATCTGTTGTGATGATTTGAGTTGCTTGTGGTAAACAGAAAGGAAGACCTGTGTTTCTTTGGCATGCTTGAGCCCACCACAAAAATTCCTTTTGAAGGCATGGAATGAGTGGTATAATTGTTTCCAAGCTGTGGCTGTGCTGAGACCATAAGTTTTTAGGTACCATTGTAGTTTCCTCATATGCAGCTTTGCAAATGGTATTAGTAGGATGCAAGATGCCATGAACCCCAGAGCCTGCAGGATTTTCCTTGCAGTTAGCCTGGTTAAAGTTGCCATTTTGTTGTAGTATTGAGACAGTTGCCCTTGTTTGTCTGGCGTGAGGTAGGCCATCTGGGTTGTTGTATTTAATTTGGCACCCAGGAAAGTTATCTGTTGAGAAGGTATTAGTTTTGATTTCTTTTTGTTCACTGTGTACCCCAGGCAGTTTAACAGTTTTATTACAAACACCAGATGTTGCAATAGAAGGTCCTTTCTGTCTGCTTCAATCAGGCAGTCGTCCAGATATGGGTAGATTTGGATTCCCCGCTGTCTGCAGAAGGCAATTACTGATGCCAGGCATTTCGTAAACACTCTGGGCGCAGTAGATAAGCCAAAGGGCAATGCAGAGAATTGGTAATGGGTTGAACCTGCAAGATATCTGAGGTATCTTCTGCAATCTTGTCTGATAGGGACATGCAGGTATGCCTCCTTGAGGTCCAATGTTACCAGCCAAGACTCCTTGCCCAGCATGGGAAGAAGTTGCTGTAAAGTGAGCATCTTGAATTTTGGTACCTCTAGATATGTGTTTACAATAGATAGGTCTAAGATGGGTCTCCAATCTTTGTCCTTTCTTGGTACCAGAAATAGTCTTGAATAAAAACCTTGACCTTGATCTTTTGCAGGTACCTCTTGAATTGCTTTCATATCCATGAGAGCGGAAATTTGCCTTTGTGCCTCTGCCCATTGATTTTGTGGCAGGTTTGGCATGCCTCTCATTTTTGGAAGGGTGTGAAAGTGGAACCTGTAGCCTCTGTCTATAATATCCAGAATCCATTTGTCCTGTCTAACAATGTGCCAGTTTTTTGAAAATAAGGCCAGTTTTCCGCCCAAAGGTGCTGCCATTATATCTTTGTTTGGCAGGCATAGGGGGAAGTCATTGCATCTGTTTTCTAAATGACTGTGGTCTACCTTCTCCACCTCTGGGGGCTGGTGTTTGCCACTGTCTAGCTCTGTAAGATCCTTGAGGTTGTCCTCTACCCCTTGGGCGTCTGTATCTGCCCCTTTGGGGTCTGTCCGTGGCTGGAAAGGACCAATTTTTTGAAGGCCAGTTTCTGCTGAAGCATGGAGGTTGCACCTGCAAGAAATCTTTAACTGTTTGCATAGATTTCGCTTTTTCCTCCATTTTCTTTAGTACCTCCTCAGCTTTTACACCGAACAATACAACTTTTTGTAGTGGTGCATCTAATAACTTTACTTTGACATGATCTGGTAAGGTTTGCTCTTTGAGCCAAGCATGTCTACGTATGACAGACCCCGTGACAGCAGCTCTGCATGAGGCCTCTAAAGCATCAAAACCACACTACAAGGTATGTTTCCCTACTTGTTCTGCTCCATGCAACAAATCCTGCAACTCTTTCAAGTCTGGTTGTTCTGTTTGTGTCATTTTGCCTTTCAGCTGAGATAGCAAGAACTGTTGGTATTTTAACATATGAAATTGACAGTTTAATGCCCTCATGGTTAAAGTGGTTGATGTATACACCTTTTTCCCCCACCTTTCTAATGCTCTAGAATCTCTCTCTGAAGGCAAAGGGTTTTTAGCAGTAGAGGCCTTAATCCCCTTGGGACCCTGTGAAATAGTTTCTGGGTCAGCAGTATGGCTTTTATAAAGGAACTGGTGAGAATCAGGAACCCAGTAATACCTGTCTGGTTTAACAGGGGCTGGAGGTAATGAGTCTGGATTAAGACTGGCTTCTGCATACACATCATCCAAAATATCTAAGACAGGAGGAATAGCCAGGGGCCTATGCTGGGGAAGTAGTAGAAATTCCCTGAGCCTTTTCTTGGAATCTGAGTAATCTTGGCCTTCCCAGTGGAAGTGCTCTCTCAATGTATGCAGGATTTCCCCAAAAGAGTAGTCCTCAGGGGGGGAGACCGAGGGAATAGACTCCTCAGCATCAGAATCTTCAAATGGGGAATAGGTGTAAGCCTGGTCCTCAGAATGGTCTGAAGTAATAGAAGCCTGGTCTGAGGAAGGATAGTCTTCCTCCAACCTGGGTCTTTTGTCTGAGGGGGGTTGAGAACCTTTGATGAGAGTAATCAAATCCTCAGCCATTTTAAGCATCTGTTTTTTGAGGCATGGGGCCTTGAGAGGGGGTCTGAGGACCTTGTTTTTTAACTTTCATTGCAGCTTTAGACTTAGTGAATGATTTCATAGGGGAGGTGGTAGGCCTGAAAACGCCTTCTGAAATGGCAGGCCTCGCTAAATATTATAGACAGAGGCTCCAGGTTCCACTTTTATACCCTTCCAAAATTGAGAGGCATGCCAAACCTGCCACAAAATCAATGGGTAGAGGCACAAAGGCAAATTTCCGCTCTCATGGATATGAGTGGCGTCGGTATCTGCAGTGGGAATGGAGACCGAGGATCCTGCGACCTCGGGTACTGAAGTCGCCGGTAAAATAGTTTCATCGGTAGTCAGGGGCTGCGTAGGCACCTCGCTGAGAACTGGAGAACCAGTAGTCGGCCTAAGCGTGATCTCAGTACTCGGTGCAGGCCTCGGATGCCTATCCTTATCCTTGCGTCTTTTGCCTAAAACTGGCGTCGTTGTATCCGACGACATGATATAATTATATTTTTTGCCAAAATAATGAAGGGCGAACTCCGCCCGGCGCTTAATAGTGCGCTTGTTAAACCTAGCACAAAAAAGGCAGGCCGAGACGTTGTGGTCTGGCCCTAAGCAAGGTATACAGTAAGAGTGAAAATCCTTATGCGGTATTTGCTTCTCACAAGAAATGCAATTATTAACTTTGTCTGACATCGGTCTGAGGCAAGAAAAGTTTCCCCAGTGGGGTACTTAGCTTTAAAGAAGACTTCGGCTGAAATACTGTTTGTAAATCTCAGGAGCTGGCCGACCAGCACTTGCGAACTGCTTCTGCTTCGGGCACCACGCGGCAAGAAAGACTGAAGTAAATGGCGTCGACTGCCTCTTTTATACCCCTGCCGCACTGACGTCAGGGAAGAAGCAATGACAACCGACGCCAGACCTAGACTTTGGAATTCGGCCGACCGAGGACCCGCCTGACGGCAGGATAACCCAAGTGTGATGACTGCAGCTGTATGCACGATGAACATCAGAAAATGTCTCAGCACCGAACCCTGGGGGACTCCATTGTTGACTGGTCTCTTCCCCTGTTTTGATCTCCTGCATCCTGTGAGCAAGTTAGCAATCCAGCTAGTGATGCAAGTATTTGCTCCTACATTATTCATCTTTTGTACTACACCTGAGTAGGGGATTGTGTCAAAATGCTTGGCCAGGTCAAGGTAATGTGGTCTGAACTGTTTTACCTTCATCCATTGCTTTGGTAACAGAGTAAATTTTAAAATTTGCCCATGATTTTGAGCATTTCACACTTTTCTCTGGGCTGTTTTCAAACACATTTTTAAAGCCAAACATGTATGCATTCTTTGATTCACCGTTGATTGTATTAAATTATATTCCTTATATAATACACCACCAGTTGTTAGAGTGTGTTTTAAATTTGTAGTTTTGAACAGTCTTCTAGTAAGCAATGAAACAAAATGTATGAACCAAAAATTACAAAACTTCCCATTTCAAATTTTCAACCATAAAAAGGCCACTCAAACTTCTGTCATTACAATCCACCAATGTCAATAAATAAGCAAAATGTCTGCAGAAGTAAGTAATCTAAATAATTCCACATTAAAATGATGTCTAACTAATGAAGAGGTTGCTGCTTGGAAACAACTTTATATTTCATTGTTTCATCTACAAATAAAGTGCCTGTTGCCTTTGAAGAATTGCCTATGTTACATTAGAAAATGATAAGCTAGTAATATTGCAATAGGGAATGGATGGCAAGCTGATAACAGGTTCATAGTTACTAGGTAACTCCTCCAAATGAGGACATTCACAGGACTGCCTCCTGGTAATCAAATGTCAATCAATAAATAATCATGGGTATGACAATGTTAATGAAACTGTAAACCACTGCAGTGAGGCTTATTTTTTAGTTAGACCTTTACAGTTCCAGTTGCTGTCCAGTATTTACTCCCAGTTGCATGATGATACACTGTAGGATGCCACTCTGGGTCTCAAGCTGTTGTTCCACCTCAGTCCTGACCACCTGACTGATCTCCCAATAACAAACAATATATAATAAATAATAATAACAGCAAATAATAAACAATAATTACAATAAAATTATTTTAAGGCAAGTTATGTGTGGTACTTTGCCATACAGTGCCACACATCCGTGCATTGCCATACTATGCATGACACCTTGACATATGTTTGTTTTCCATGGGGCTGGAAAAGAAAAACGACAGGTTTGATTATTTCTTTGTTGTTTCACTGTCCATTGTGCAGACATTAGTTACTATCCTTAACTTGTGTAAGTGACCTACACTGTGGTGATGAGTGGGGCACAGCAGTCATATTCCCTGTGTTATCCCCTGTCTTAATATACCAATTCTCCAACCACTTAAGTAAACATTGCCGTGCTGACTCCTTTTTTTTCATTCAAGGACCTGTCATACAAAAGTGTGCCACATCATAATGACTTTGTAGTTTCTGCCATTTTCTTTGTGTCATCTTTTTCTTTTTATTGTTTCTCTTTGTTGTTTTGTCTGTCTTTACTTATGTTCATTTCTTCTGCAGTATCAGCCATGGGACAGGGAATTGTGTGGCACTGGCCTCTTTGCTATGCAGTAACAGAAATACAAGAACTAGAAGTGGGATCATTAGACTATGGTAAGAGGAAATGACATAGGAAACATGGGAATTGTGCTTAGAATACATGCAGAATAATGTTTTTCTGGAAAAATGATTTTTAATGGAAGGCAAGAAATGAATGAGTTATGTAATGCTCAATTAACAATGACTGCGGAAAGTTTATATGTGATGTATACTGTTTGCAACTGAAAATATATCAGTATGGTTTGTTTTTATTTATATAAATGTATGATTGAAAATGTCATGAATGATAATAAAGATGTATTTTGTTAAAAAAAAAACAGAAACACTAGTATTTGGTCTTTAAGAAATGAAATTGCATTTTTGTTAGATGAATTCTAAAACATTCTATTACTCGTGATTTTTAGTGTAATTTCTAGTCATTGTAATGAATGCATTATGTATTTTTTGTGCATTTATATTATTTAAAAATCTAAAACATAATCTAACATAATCTTAACAAATAACACTAAATGAAAGACACTGACAGCTTTTTAAGGCTGTAATCTATGATGACTGCACTAGCCTGAAATGCCATCATCATGAAAATCCCTTACTTTACAAGTCCCCTGGCAGGCCAAATTTAGGATTTTCTAGTATTTTCATGGAAACCTGGAAAATAAGTGTGTGTGTGTGTGTGTGTGTGTGTGTGTGTGTGTGTGTGTGTGTGTGTGTGTGTGTGTGTGTGTGTGTGTGTGTGCACACATACACATTAAATATGATAAACACATCCTGACAAAATGTTTCCTATACTGCTAAAATTATACCAATAAACTTACCTGGCTCTACAGAAAAATAAAAATAAAGTAAAAACAAAAAATCACATCAGAACAAAAGAAGAAACGTCCAATGTGAAGTCCACTCATAAAAAACAGAGAAACTATTATTTAAAGCCCTTCTCTATATACAACATATGCAAATAATGTAATTACTGCAACTCCTTAAATTGTATAGGAAACAGTAATTCATGTTAAAACAAAAATATTTCTATGCTGAATGTTGGCTTGTTGAGTATCGACAATATTCTATTAGTATTTAATGGCAAAGAATGGCCTCTCATTATGTTTGATACATATTGCTTCCTTAGTACTTGTGTTTGATCTGTATAAAATGTTCTACACTAATAGAAGCTGTATTTCACTATTATCAAAACTCATATCCACAAATTCATAGAAACCGGAGGCACAATACAAAATGCAGATGGCTCATCTCTTATGTACTTAGCACTTATATTAACTGGACTAATATTAACAATACAGCATTCCTGTCATAAACTCAAAGCATGGCTCATACAATTGCAAACACTTATAACCCCCCGAAATTAAAACCAATACTGTTTTTGTAGAAACAGTCCTAAAACATTATGTACATATAAACCAGAACCACACATTAAATCCTTAAATAAAATAATATTGCAATAAAAATGGATTTGCAAACAATATTGCTTGATGTCATTACAGATCATAGCATAAAATTTGATATATATATATATATATATATATATATATATATATATATATATATGTGTGTGTGTGTGTGTGTGTGATATGTCATAAACAAAGTAAACTAAAAGCTATGATTGATATAAATCAAAGCTGTACCTTTCATAATTATCACTACTAACTATTGCTCATACTTTTCTGCTTTCAGCCCTCCTATATACATATCCCAAATATTTACTAACATTCAAAAATCCATAATATACAAATTGGATAAATGCTATAACAAACTAGCTAGACTGAAGCCAATGCACCACATCAGATGCATCACTGTACACCCCTATAAAAACTGGAATGCCTTCAGCTCCATAATGTATTAACTGTCTCTCAACTAAATGTCACACATAACATAACTAACAGCCTTGATAAATGTTCTCCAAAAATCTATAGAAAACCAACACCCCATGCAAATCTCTTAGATCATAAAACAAAACTGCTGTGAATTGAAATGTCTAACTCTATGTTGTTTACATAGCAACATATGGAAGACAATCTCATTTGTCATATGTAAAGAAAGTAAACATAGAAGACATATCTGCAGTCGCAGGGACTTCTGAGATGCCTTCTTTCATAAATACAAAACAGAGCTGCCTTTGGAAGGCAGCTCCGTTTTTTTATTTATGAAGAAAGGTAGCTCCATTTTGTATTTATGAAGGAACTTCCTTCATAAATACAAAGCGGGGCTGCCTTCCTTCATAAATACAAAATGAAGTTTCCTTCATAACTTTCAAAATGAGTTTCTTACCATGGGTGACTGGCAGTAGGTTTAGCAGATCACAGGAACATTGAGTTTCTTACCGTGGGTGACTGGCAGTAGGCTTAGCAGATCAGGAACATTTTCTGCGCACTTTTGTTTTAAAATGAGTCACGCATGAGTCCTTCGATGCGTCCTACTTAAAGAAAAACTCCATGGTCTTGCAGCTGTAAAAAGTGGGGAGGTGCCCCCTCCCCCTCGCTCTGTGGTTCCAGCGCCTATGCATCTGACACTGTCTTACAGAAGAAGAATATGAAATTACCAATGTCCCAAGCTAACCGGGGTAGAACTCAAGAAGGGAGAGCAGTGAAAAGGGTGGACTCTTGGACAGAAGACTCTTGAAAGATAAAACCTAGTAAGGGATAATCTAAGGTGCAGAAAATACTCACTTAGTTAATACATGCACAAGATCCATGAAGTCACAGATATATATTAATATGGCAATAAAAGGCATATGAGTTCAGGCTAGGAAAGGTTCTGTCTTAAATCTAGAAAGTGACTACAGGACTTCAGCAGCAGTTCTGAAGTTATGGGAGACTGAGTTGGAATAACTGACATTACTAAGTGGTTTATAGAAAAAGTAATTATGGGTTCAACTTCTCTAAAAGAAGATGAAAGTTGTGAAGAAGTCCTAGATAGATACAGGCAAGGAATTAAATATCCTTGCTGTAACACCTGAAAGTGGTTTGAGGATGCTTTCACAGCTAACAGCTGTCAGGAGAGAGAAATTAGACCATCAGTTGAAAGGAAGAAGCTTTCAAAAGAGCAGAACTTTCTGAGTACGTAGAAGGGGTACGATCACCTGGATCAACAAGTGAAGCTGCAAGGATGTAAATGGTTCAAAGACAACCACAGCAGTCACGTCTTGCATCAGAACAGTAATAATCAGCACAATCATATAAGGAAGCAGTGAACACGTATGTCAGATGCGAACATACAACACAGCAGATAGGTACAACCTCACACCAGTCAGGAGGCAGAAGCAACATCACAGAGGAAAAGGATTAATCTTTTGAGAAACCACTGATGTGAGGCCTCCTATGGGAAAATAGCTTACTAGAAAAACAGATGAACTGAGAAAGTGAATATGGTACCAAGGAACACTGTGCTCTTTGTTTAAAAAAGAGGAAGGTTGTAAGAACAAAAGACATTCAAAAGCTAACATAAGCCGACAGCCCAAGTAAAAACACCAAACACCTGGCATAAATGCCACAATGGAGAAGGGATCTTGACACAGACTGGCTAGTGACGTCTGAAACAGATGCAAATGCAAATACACTGTAACAAATATACGCAGCAGTAGACCAGGCAGATAAAAGATTGGAAACCCTCCCACAGTAAAGACAGACTGGAGTAAAAAGGTCACAGTGCAGAAGACCTTAAAGAATGTTATAACAAAAGTTACAAAAGATGGAGGTCAGACCACTGATGTGGCTGGGATGAGTTCTTTCCAGGAAAGTCATTGAAAGGGCTTACAATATGTCTGAACAGCTGATGGAATAGCAAAGATTGACATGAATGAATGAATCTGAAAGAAAGTTTAATGCAGAGATTAGGGAAGTTATTGTGCATATCAGGGAAAAAAGGAAAAACATCCCCTACAGTCATATAAATATAAGCCTACACAAAGGATCAAGGGATATGGACAAAGGACAGTGTAAATAAAGATGTCAATTCAGATGAAGTGCATGGCAGACACATAGTGATTTCAGTGCAGAAAAGTAAAAAGATTTTGCCTCCCATCTAAAGAATAACTTGTGCTATTCCAAGGCATGAAAGGACACAGGAAAGGGAGAAAGTGACTCTAGTGCAGCTGTGCAAATTATTTGTTTATTTATTATTTGACAGGAATTATTTTTTTTGAAAATCTCTTTACTGGGTTTTATAATCTAATGCTTATTTATATACAATAATGACAACAACATCACAAAAAGATAAAAACACAGCAGTAATTCAGAGACAAAAAAAAGATATATATATATATATATATATATATATATATATATGAAGTTTAGTACCACATATTAAACTTTTGATCCAATTGACTAAGCTTGGCTGTGGCTCTACATCCCTCAAATGGTTTACATCATACTGTAAAGATAGACAACAATCTGTAAAGAGGCAAAATGCTCAATCCAATTACCTGTCAAACAACATAGGAGTCCCACA
Organism: Protopterus annectens; assembly: GCF_019279795.1. Taxonomy (NCBI): domain Eukaryota; kingdom Metazoa; phylum Chordata; order Ceratodontiformes; family Protopteridae; genus Protopterus; species Protopterus annectens. The sequence continues at coordinate 134,862,935 of NC_056741.1, forward strand.
GGGTTTCATTCTGGGTCCATTACTTTTCAACATCTTTATTAATGACCTCTACAAAGTCACACAACTAGGTAAAATTATCCAGTATGCTGACAATTCAACTATAATCTCAACCTCAAACAACTTCCCGACCTACTCTCAGCTACTCAAAATGCCTTTACAGATATTGAATCTTGGCTAAACAATTCTCAACTTCTACTAAATGCCAAAAAAAAAACTTCTATTATTCTCATCAAAAGCACCAGACATAGACTTCAAAATTTATGCTAAAGACAGAACTAAAGTAGAAATAGTAAAATCTGGCAAACTACTGGGCATTACAATTGATAATAAACTCACCTGTGAAGCACATATCCACAACACAATAAAGAAAACACACTTTAAACTTGGCAAACTCTATCGCCATAAGCTTTACTTGGACAATGACACCAAAACAAAGCTAGCAAGCACCTTACTAATCCCTACCTTACTCTATGGTAGCACCATCTTTACTAACCTTCATTCCTCTCTCAGCAACAAGCTCCAGTCCTGCTACTATAAAATAGCAAAATTTGCCTTAGGAAAGCCAAACTATCTGCACCATTGCTGCCAATAAATGAACTGAACTGGTTGGATTTCCCTAATTATCCTTGCTATACCTAATGCGAGCCCACAAACTAACTTATACACCAAATAACTGTCCAGCACTGTCATCAATACTTCTAAGTTATGTTCCTGCATGCACCCTTCAATCCTCCAGTAAATCACTTCTAAATATAACCAAGCCAAATAAAAGAGCTGGGCAATGCTTGTTCTCACATAGCATTGCTAAAAAAATGGAACTCCCTACCCCTCCGTATTACCCAAATAGACTGCATAAAGAAATTCAAAGTAACATTAAAACCATATCTCCTTGACAACCATGAATAACAATGTCAATCAATAAAACCACCATAAACCAGGGCTACTTAAATTGTAAGCCAGCTCCATAATCAAAAAAAAAAAAATCCTGCCCTGATAGTATTAGCTCTATCACTTCTATCTTCTACCACCATGAGTTTTACTTCTTTGTCATGTGTCATGAGATATGAAAGGAAACACCTCAATTTCCTTGTACTACAATACCAATGGCTACCTAAGGTTTTTAATTCATATTAATAAGTTGTACATTATATATAAATGTTTTTAACTTCTTTCTCTTCAAACTATATCTGTAAAACCTTAAACCTCTGCTTACTGTTGCTATTTATTTGTATATATATTTTTTTACTTTACTTATTTTACTTTTATTGTTAATTGCAGAGCTTTTCTCCCCGGGCCTCCACTGAAAATGAGTCTGCAACCCAGTGGACTTTCCCAGTCAACAAATGTCAATAAATAATAAATAAATAATAAATTTTATATATATATAAAATAATACATCTAACAGATAACTATGTACAAAAGTGTCATTTGCCCATAAATGAAGAAACATTATTAACATTATCATAGAATATGGTCAAATAATGTATCCCAAAATTCAATGCAATAAGGGTAAAGTTTTTGACTGTAGATTAAATATTTGTGAGCTAGTAAGTATTTGGTAGCTATAGGCCGAAAGCCAGCCCATGGAAGTGATGATCTATCTTTCCAGTTTAGTGTAATATAACATTTGATTAGGGTAAAGTGTGTTATTAAAATACATGGCTGTAACTTTGACAATCCAGATGGTGGAATATGTAAAAGGGTAAATTTCCAAGATAAGGTTGTTTTCTCAAACCCCATTTTTTCCAGTTGTACTCTTAATGAACACCAAAGTGTTGGGAGCATTTACAGCTCCAAAAGATATGAATGAGATCTGCTTTAGGATTATCACAATATGGGCATAAAGGAGAGGGTGTGGGATAGCTTTGGTTTACTATAGTTGGGGTAAGATAAGCATTGTTTAATAAAATAAGCTGAGTGTAGTTCAGTTTTTTAAAGGGGATAAATTTTGAAGTTAAGTGAATAGAGTGGGATATTTGGTTAGTTGAAATTGATGGGTCTAGGTCTTTCCAATATTTCGAGAATATTACATCCTTTTGAGTTTTAATTGAAAGAATGAGTTTATATGAATTAAAAATAATTTTTCCTCTCAGTGAAAGCAGGTTCCATATGGTTTTACAAGTATTTATGTCATTTGAGGTTAGAATAGGGTCTTCCAAGATGTTGGAACATAGATCCCTAATTTGTCTTAAAGTAATGGTATAACTTTTGGTATGATTCATCTGTGATCTCATCTCAGTAATAGACTGATTTTTGAAAGGGACGAAATCAGATAAGCTTCTCCCTTTAAGCAGGGGATATTTATCTAAGTTAATCATTTTATTATTTAATTTAAAGTTTGGGTTAAGATTTTACAATAATTCTGATAGATATGTAGAACTAAGTATAAGTCTCCTCTAAGCAGCACTGTGAGAAAATAGAAAGTTGCTTCTCTTTAGAAATATATGAACAAGTGAGTGGAGTAGAGCTTCTGCTTAGTATGAGGACAATGTCTGGGAGCAGTTAATGAACAAAGTCTCATAGGATCATAGCATGTTATTAGAATAATGGCCCCAGGGCGCTTACAAGCCTAGCCAAGTTCAGCCCATGTTCCCAAGGCTGTCTGTCTCAAGCAGACACTAAAATCAACGCCTATTGTTCTGTCCAAGAGGGAAACAGGTGAAACCCCAGGATGAATTTCTTTTACTCTTTGGGCTAGGGTGTTGGGGCTTGAGTAATGTTCCCAGTCTATGTTTGGGTAGTTGAAGTCACCCAATATGATGGTGTTTGGAGAGACATTTATACTCTCCAGTGTCTTCAGGAAGGCTGTGTGGGTTTCCTGAGTTTGAGAAGGTGGTCTGTAGCATGTTACAAACTGTAGGGCAGTTTTACCTATAGTTAATTGCACCTGGATGGTCTCCGATGCTTCGTGAGTTGCCACTAACCTGGAGGTGTGGGTATCCTTTATGAATATGGATACTCCCCCTCCTTTTGTAGTTCGGTCCGGATTTTGGGACGGGCATGATATGAGATATAACCTGATAGTGCTGGGGTGCTCTCAGGAGCCTTGAACCAGGTTTCAGTCACAGCACAAACATCGATGTTCTCCATACTGAGGAGGGCTTGAGGCGTGCATCTTGAGGCTTAGACTTCTGGCATTGAGCAGTATTACCCTTAGTTTTTCTCCATTTTTGTTTTCTAGGGCAGTAGGTTTATCATTTGAGCCTTGCCTAAAAAAGGCACTATGGGAGTAGCAAGAGCCTTTGCCAATATCCGGAAGCCAAGGGGTGACAGGTGCAAGCCGTCCCTTGCGAAGCAGCGTGGCTTGTCAAGCATGTCATCCCAGGCAGACAGACATTGGATGCCCTTAGAATGACACCAGTAATTAAGCCAATTATTAAAGCTGATCATTTTGTCTCTGTATTGTGGCATCATTCTTGGTGAGGGTAGGATACTGCTCAGGGTCAGGGTCATACCGGCCTGGGCTACATAATCTGATAGCTCCTCTATGTCTCTTTTCATGTAGTCCAGGGAGGTACGTCTCAGGTCGTTCACACCGGCATGGACAATGACTGAGTCATACTTGTACTTGAAAAATAATAACAATAGACCACCACTCCGACAGAATCCTTAGTTAATCAAGCAAAAGGTAAATAGTAGAAATAAAACTTCGGACTCAACACGACAATAAAATTGAGAATTTATTTGGTAAGCGCTTTCGCGTACCTTTCAGTACGCTTCCTCAGACCATAAAAACAGTAATACAACTATCTGCTCTTATATAGCAGCTGCAAAGGCAGTAATTAGTTAAGACAATAGGCTTAATAGGCAGTTAATTAAAAGTAAGTGGAGAATGTTAGCTTAAAAATGCATTAACATTAAAAACAGATATTCATCAACAAGGCAGCTATAACTGCTATAAAAAATACAAAAGGAAGAAACTAATAATGCTGAGATAAAATATGAAGAAATGCATAGTAAGAACAACTAAAGTGCTATAAATTTATTTATGTTAAAACATCTCAAAACATTATTAGTTTCTTCCTTTTGTATTTTTTATAGCAGTTATAGCTGCCTTGTTGATGAATATCTGTTTTTAATGTTAATGCATTTTTAAACTAACATTCTCCACTTACTTTTAATTAACTGCCTATTAAGCCTATTGTCTTAACTAATTACTGCCTTTGCAGCTGCTATATAAGAGCACATAGTTGTATTACTGTTTTTATGGTCTGAGGAAGCGTACTGAAAGGTATACTTGTACTTGCAGTGGAGTGACCTGAGTGCTTGTGTTATGTGGCGGATTCTAGCGCCTGACAGGCAGCTAACTGTGATCTTTTCCTTGTTCAGTCTGGTGAGTGTGACGTCAGTGTGTCTGACTATGGAGTCACCTATAACAAGTGTGTCTGGCATTGTGTTTGGCCTTAAGGGCTGTGACTGTTTAGCACACTGACTTTGAGAACTATGTGTTGCATGTCTTATGTCTTGAGGTGGCAGTTGCTTGGGTGTCTGCTTTGGAGGCCTCTGTAGTTTTGGTAGATTTTGATCAGTGCCTCAGTATGTCTTTTGTGTTTATGTGTTTGTTTTGCAGTTGTGATAGTTCTATGTGAAACTGGGTTTGTGGTGTGCGTGGTTTCCTTCTCCTCCTGTCTGGTCTTGCCAGTCCTGAGTTGAGAGAGCTCAGCCTCCAGTTTGGCTATATAGTTGCATCTCTCACATGTATTTGTGTTTTGTGGGAGAAGGAGTGGGTTGTCTGTGTACATGAGGCAATTGTAACATTGCCTCAAGATGCCCAGATTCACCAGCTGAACAGGAGAGGGCGCTAGCAACTGACCCTTGACATGCTAGAAAAAGTGAAAAAAGTTTGCTGTGTAACTGAGTCAGAAGGGACCTATAGGGAAATGGGTACTCAAGGGGATTCTAGGCTAATGTAGTACTTTGTTTAGTATACAAGTACTTTACCTATATAAAAATGCTTTAGGAGCAAGTGCTGAGCTATTGAGATAGAGAATAGACTGTTTAGATTGCAAGTAGAGAAGTTCTAAGGGAAAAATTGAAGAGCAGACTTTACGGAGCCAGAAATAGTATAACCTTGTTTAACCGGCGCTGCCCGATGGTGCTCTATGGGCAACTCCGCTAAATCACGTCAAAGCTACACTAAGCGGGCTTTATAGCAGGGGGTTGAAAAGACCTAGGAATTGACCCAAAATGGCCAATAGACTACAAGTTTCTGGCTGGAACCACTGCTCTAGGGACAAATAGGCTGCTCAGTGCTCCCCCACTCCCACTGGTGAACAAAGAAGCTTCCCTTTATCCAAATAAGGATATGGAATAGCACAGGAACCAAGCCAAAGCCCAGAGATCAGCAAACTCTGAAGACTGGACTATTCTAGTTCAGTAAGGTGGGAAAACAAGATTTTTTTTTTTTTTTTAGTGAGTATGGAGTATGGACAGTGTAAATAAAGATGTCAATTCAGATGAAGTGCATGGCAGACACATAGTGATTTCAGTGCAGAAAAGTAAAAAGATTTTGCCTCCCATCTAAAGAATAACTTGTGCTATTCCAAGGCATGAAAGGACACAGGAAAGGGAGAAAGTGACTCTAGTGCAGCTGTGCAAATTATCTGTTTATTTATTATTTGACAGGAATTATTTTTTTTGAAAATCTCTTTACTGGGTTTTATAATCTAATGCTTATTTATATACAATAATGACAACAACATCACAAAAAGATCAAAACACAGCAGTAATTCAGAGACAAAAAAGATATGTATATATATATATATATATATATATATATATATATATATATATATATGAAATTTAGTACCACATATTAAACTTTTGATCCAATTGACTAAGCTTGGCTGTGGCTCTACATCCCTCAAATGGTTTACATCATACTGTAAAGATAGACAACAATCTGTAAAGAGGCAAAATGCTCAATCCAATTACCTGTCAAACAATTTCCTTACCTGTCAAACAACATAGGAATCCCACAGGGTTCCATTCTGGGTCCATTACTTTTCAACATCTTTATTAATGACCTCTACAAAGTCACACAACTAGGTAAAATTATCCAGTATATCCAGTACGCTGACAATTCAACTATAATCTCACCCTCAAACAACTTCCCCGACCTACTCTCAGCTACTCAAAATGCCTTTACAGATATTGAATCTTGGCTAAACAATTCTCAACTTCTACTAAATGCCAAAAAAAAAACTTCTATTATTCTCATCAAAAGCACCAGACATAGACTTCAAAATTTATGCTAAAGACAGAACTAAAGTAGAAATAGTAAAATCTGGCAAACTACTGGGCATTACAATTGATAATAAACTCACCTGTGAAGCACATATCCACAACACAATAAAGAAAACACACTTTAAACTTGGCAAACTCTATCGCCATAAGCTTTACTTGGACAATGACACCAAAACAAAGCTAGCAAGCACCTTACTAATCCCTACCTTACTCTATGGTAGCACCATCTTTACTAACCTTCATTCCTCTCTCAGCAACAAGCTCCAGTCCTGCTACTATAAAATAGCAAAATTTGCCTTAGGAAAGCCAAACCATTCGCACCATTGCCAAGCAATAAATGAACTGAACTGGTTGGATTTCCCTAATTATCCTTGCTATACCCAACTAATGCGAGCCCGCAAACTAATTTATACACCAAATAACTGTCCAGCACTGTCATCAATACTTCTAAGTTATGTTCCTGCATGCACCCTTCAATCCTCCAATAAATCACTTCTAAATATAACCAAGCCAAATAAAAGAGCTGGGCAATGCTTGTTCTCACATAGCATTGCTAAAGAAATGGAACTCCCTACCCCTCTGTATTACCCAAATAGACTGCATAAAGAAATTCAAAGTAACATTAAAACCATATCTCCTTGACAACCATGAATGCCAATGTCAATCAATAAAACCACCATAAACCAGGGCTACTTAAATTGTAAGCCAGCTCCATAATCAAAAAAAAAAATCCTGCCCTGATAGTATTAGCTCTATCACTGCTATCTTCTACCACCATGAGTTTTACTTCTTTGTCATGTGTCATGAGATATGAAAGGAAACACCTCAATTTCCTTGTACTACAATACCAATGGCTATCTAAGGTTTTTAATTCATATTAATAAGTTGTACATTATATATAAATGTTTTTAACTTCTTTCTCTTCAAACTATATCTGTAAAACCTTAAACCTCTGCTTACTGTTGCTATTTATTTGTATATATATATTTTTTTTTACTTTACTTATTTTACTTTTATTGTTAATTGCAGAGCTTTTCTCCCCGAGCCTCCACTGAAAATGAATCCCCAACCCAGTGGACTTTCCCAGTCAACAAATGTCAATAAATAATAAATAAATAATAAATTTATATATATATATATATATATATATATATATATATATATATATATATATATAAAATAATACATCTAACAGATAACTATGTACAAAAGTGTCATTTGCCCATAAATGAAGAAACATTATTAACATTATCATAGAATATGGTCAAATAATGTATCCCAAGATTCAATACATTAAGAGGAAAGTTTTTGACTGTAGATTAAATATTTGTGAGCTAGTAAGTATTTGGTAGCTATAGGCTAAAAGCCAGCCCATGAAAGTGATGATCTATCTTTCCAGTTTAGTGTAATATAAAATTTGATTAGGGTAAAATGTGTTATTAAAATACATGGCTGTAACTTTGACAATCCAGATGGTGGAATATGTAAAAGGGTAAATTTCCAAGATGAGGTTGTTTTCTCAAACCCCATTTTTTCCAGTTGTACTCTTAATGAACGCCAAAGTGTTGGGAGCATTTACAACTCCAAAAGATATGAATGACATCTGCTTTAGGATTATCACAATATGGGCATAAAGGAGAGGGTGTGGGATAGCTTTGGTTTACTATAGTTGGGGTAAGATAAGCATTGTTTAATAAAATAAGCTGAGTGTAGTTCAGTTTTTTAAAGGGGATAAATTTTGAAATTAAGTGAATAGAGTGGGATATTTGGTTAGTTGAAATTGATGGGTCTAGGTCTTTCCAATATTTCGAGAATATTACATCCTTTTGAGTTTTAATTGAAAGAATGAGTTTATATGAATTAAAAATAATTTTTCCTCTCAGTGAAAGCAGGTTCCATATGGTTTTACAAATATTTATGTCATTTGAGGTTAGAATAGGGTCTTCCAAGATGTTAGAACATAGATCCCTAATTTGTCTTAAAGTAATGGTATAACTTTTGGTATGATTCATCTGTAATCTCATCTCAGTAATAGACTGATTTTTGAAAGGGACAAAATCAGATAAGCTTCTCCCTTTAAGCAGGGGGTATTTATCTAAGTTAATCATTTTATTATTTAATTTAAAGTTTGGGTTAAGATTTTACAATAATTCTGATAGATATGTAGAACTAAGTATAAGTCTCCTCTAAGCAGCACTGTGAGAAAATAGAAAGTTGCTTCTCTTTAGAAATATATGAACAAGTGAGTGGAGTAGAGCTTCTGCTTAGTATGAGGACAATGTCTGGGAGCAGTTAATGAACAAAGTCTCATAGGATCATAGCATGTTATTAGAATAATGGCCCCAGGATGCTTACAAGGCTAGCCAAGTTCAGCCCATGTTCCCAAGGCTGTCTGTCTCAAGCAGACACTAAAATCAACACCTATTGCCCCTGTCCAAGAGGGAAACAGGTGAAACCCCCAGGATGAATTTCTTTTTACTCATCCAATGATCCAAATTAAATTATGCTTAAATAAGGCCAATGATTTGCCCTCATCTAGGGCTTTGGTGACTGTCTTGAAGAAGTCCACCAAGTTTAACAGGAATGATCTCCCCTTGACAAAGCCAAACTGGATGTGTTAGATTATTTGGAGGTTTCCTATATTTTTGTTAATAAGGGACATGATTATGTATTCCATGGCCTTGAAGATTAGGCTGTTCAGGCTAATGGATCTATACTTTGCAAGGTCTGTGGATGCACCCGTTTTGTGCAAAGGGATGACAGTAGCTATTTTCTGTTCTGCAGGGATGAAGCCAGTACTTAGGCTGTGACTGAAAAGCATGCCCAGTAGTGATGCTAATTCCTTTTTTAACCCATATAGAACACAACTCAGGATGTCTAGTCTAACAGACGCTGGTCTTTGGCCTTGGAGAGGGCTTTTAAGACCTGCTTCTCAGAGATACTAGGTGGGGGACAGGTGTTAGGGGGTGCTTTGGGGTATATGTGCCAGGGACAGAGGAGGGAAGTTTTCACCGAACCTATCAGCCAGCAGGTTTGCTATATCCACAGGTTCTGTATATGTAATACCATTAAATACAAGTTCAGTGCAAATATGGGCCTTATTTTTAAGGTTGCAGATGTAACTAAAGAATGCCTTGTGGTTATCCTTAGTTAGGAAAGCTAATTAGGATTCATACTTAACTTTGGAGGACTTTACTAGGAGTCTTATTTACCTACTCACTTACACTACACCACACTCATCACATAGTCCCTCAAAACCTACACCACCAAAACACACACCTACATTTGCAGAGGCTCTCAATAAAACTCTGCCCAAGCAGCAGAGCCCTCCAAAGCAGAAATGCAAGCAACCTCCACCCCCCAACACAACCCAAATGACACATAACCCACAAACTCAGTGTGCCACTCAACCACAGCCCATAAGGTACAACAACGTACCCGACACTCTAGTCATAGGTGACTCTATAGTCAAGCGCACTAATGTTCCACTCACCAGGCTAAACAAGGAGAAAGTTACTGTCAGCTGCCTGTCAGGTGCTAGGATCCACCACATAATGTATGCATTCAGGTCACTCCACAGCAAGTACAAATATGACTCTGTCATTGTCCATGTTGGTGTGAATGACCTGAAACATACCTCCCTGGACTACATGAAAAGAGACATGGAAGAGCTCTCCGATCTTGTAGCCCAGGCAGGTATGACCCTAGCCCTGAGTAGCATCCTGCCATCACCCAGAATGATACCACAGTACAAGGACAAAATGATTGACTTCAACAATTGGCTAAGATTCTGGTGTCATTCTAAGGGGATCCAGTATCTGTCTGCTTGGGATGACATGATCAATAGACCACGATGCTTTGCCAGAGATGGCCTGCACCTGTCACCCTTGGGATTCCAGATACCGGCTAAGACTCTTGCCACCCCTATAGTGCCTTTTTTAGGCAAGGTTCAAATGACAAATTCACCACCATAACAGATGCAAGCAAGCAAAATCTGAGGGTAATGCTACTCAATGCTAGAAGTCTAAACCTCAAAATGCACTCACTCAAGCCACTCCTTAAAATGGAGAACATCAACATCTGTGCAGTGACAGAGACCTGGTTCAAGGCTCCAGAGAGCACACCTGCATTACCAGGCCATAATTCATACCACACCTTTTGGCCACCTAACCTGGACCAAAACACTAAAGGCGGAGGCGTGTCCATATTCATTAAGGATATCCACACCTCTAGGCTAGTTGCTCAGCATAAGGCATCCAAGATTATCCAAGTGCAACTAACTCTGGGCAAGACTGCAATCCAAATTGTAGCTTGCTACAGATCCCCTATCATGCCCCAGGATTCCCACGCCTCATTTCTTGATACACTGGAAAATATTAGAGTACAACCCAGCACCCTAATAAAGTGCAATTTCAACTACCCCACCATTAGCTGGGAAAACTACTCATGTACCAACTCTTTTGCTCAACGTTTTCTGGAATTCATAAATTCCAATGCCTTGGAACAACTTATCCACACCCTCACCAGGGGCAGTAATATCATAGACCTGGTCATTAACAACATGGGCGACTGGTGTTCCATACCAGAGGACAATTCCTCATTGGTCAGATCCGACCACAAACTAATCACCATAGACATCCACATCCAGCCCCCACCATACCCCTATTATAAAAACCACTGTAAAAAATTTCTCCAAAGCCAACTTTACATTTCTTAAGACAGAATTGGCAAACTTCACGACACCCATGCAAATGGACAATATAGGTACGCCTGCTGAATCCTACACAAAAGCACTTTATAAGCACTTACACAAGTGCATGGATCATACTATCCCTAACAGAACCAAGATGCTATCCTCCAAAAAATGAAGCCAATCTGGTGGTCCCCTGCCATAAACAAACTCTACAACAGAAGATAGAAACTGTTGCAAAAAAGAGTAAAATCCCATGACTGGAGGAACTCCCTGGTCAGCCTCAGTAAGAAACTCAGATCCCTCATAAAATCCTCCAAAGCTAGTTACGAAAACAAAATCACCATTGATTCTAAAGACAACCACAAAGCATTCTATAGCTATGTCAAAAATCTCAATGGCAACACTCAGATCTGCTCTGAGTTACAGCACAATGGCACTAAATATACAGAACCAACTGATATTGCCAACATTCTGGCAGATAGGTTCAGTGCTAACTTTACCCCCCTCTCACCCCCTAAAGGGTCCATTTCTATACCGGAAGAATGCAAAGTTCCTGTAATCACGGCTGCACAGGTAAAAACCACACTCTCCAAAGCCAAGAACACAGCATCCGTGGGACCTGACAACATCCCAGGCTGCGTTCTACAAGAATTACAGAATGAACTGGCACCCCACCTAAGTACCATGTTCAGTCACAGCCTCACTTCAGGCTTTGTACCCACTGAATAGTGCACAGCGACGGTTATCCCACTCCACAAAGGGGGAGCCACCACGGACCCTGGCAATTACTGCCCATTAGCCTGACGAGCCTGGTCTGCAAGGCCATGGAACATATTATCATGGAACTTATAAACAAAGACATTGGTAATCTCCAAACTCTGGACTCTACCCAGTTCAGTTTGTAAAAGGCAGATCATGTCTCCTAAACCTGATAGACTTCTTTGAAGCAGTCACCAAAGCCATAGACGAGGGTAAAGTGGTTCACACAGCCTATCTAGCTCTCGCCAAGGCCTTTGACACCATCCCCCACTCAGGAATTATAGATAAACTCACTAAACTAGGTATAAATCCCTATATCACAAGATGGGTTGCCAATTGGCTCATTGACAGAACCCACACTGTGAAAGTAGCAGACTCCAAATCCGACTTCAGACCAGCGAAAAGTGGCGTACCACGGGGTTCAGTCCTGGGTCCTCTCCTGTTTGGTATCTACTTCTGTGAAGTACAGGATAGCACAGAAGGTCTTTGGCTAATAAAGTTCGCAGATGACTGCAAACTAGTAGCCATAATCGAAACTCCTAACAATGTGGACATCCTACAAAAGGGCCTCACTGAGACAGATGCCTGGTGTTAAAGCCATGGCCTCAAGCTCAATGCCAAAAAGTGCATTATCATCCCCTTTGCTAAAAACTCTGTACCCATGAACTACTACATAGGCAGAAGTCTACTTAACACTGAAAGTGTGATAAGAGACCTTGGGACACAGGTGGACAGCAGTCTCTCCTTTGATCACATTGCCACAGTAGTCAGGAAATCCTTCTACATGGCACACCTCATCACAAAAGGTTTCTCATCCAGGAAAAAAGAGTTCATTTTTCCCCTCTACTCATCACTCATTAGACCCATTATACAATACAGTGCCCCTTTTGGTATGTACCTCACAAGACATCTACAACAACTGGAAAGGCTGCAGGAATACCTCACAAAGAGGATTACCGGCCTCAAACAGATGCCCTACGCAGACCATCTCAAACATGTCCAGCTTTACTCCGTCGCATATCACCTACTCAGAGATGATCTCTGCCTAACATACAAAGCTATGTCAAACCCAGAGCTGTTGGACATGCTCCATGTAAAGAAATCCCAATCCCTCCAAGCTACACGCTCTAGGGACCTAAACCTTGTCACCACAATAAACAGAATATGCTGGAGGGATAGATTCATGTCCCAGAGACTTCCCATACTCTGGAACAAACTACCTATCTATATCACCAATTAGAAAATAAATATAAATAAATAGGCCATCCACTTGAAGATAAAATGTAATTATAACAAAGACAAATGAGAAAAACACGTATTTAGCGCTTTCATCTCTCAAAGGAGACTTCTTCAGAATACAAGAAAAATACATTTCCTACATCTTTTTAAAATGAACTCATTGATTGCCCCACCAATCAACACTGAATTTTTTTTTTTATGCACAAAACAAAAAAAAAATCAACGGATGCTATTAAATACTATTTGCTTTTTCCACTAGAAGGAGTGTAATGGAGATGGTCTTGTTCAAGCCTGGTGGAAGCATTGCTGCCAATTTTAACTGCCATTCCATCTCCTTTTTCAGAACATTTTTCCAATCTCCCCCTCTAGGGTTTATGGTCATTTTTTCTAAAATTCCAAACGTAAATCTTTTAAAATCACAAGTTAATGTATGCTTGTAAAGGGCATTACTTAATTTCTTGTTCTTGATATCATTTATATGCTCGTAAACCCTTGATTTTAAAGCTCGCTCTGTCTTGCCCACATAAAAAGATGTACAGGAATCACATACTGCTAAGTAAACCACCTTAGTAGTGCAGCAATTGCCCTTTTTAAAAAACATCAAGCTTTTCAAACAGTTATTTAGTCTTAACAAAGCATCCTTCATAATAAATGGGCATTGACTACATCTGCCACAGGCTACTGTTCCTTGAGTTTGGTTGTCCTGTTTTGTAAATTTGGATTGATATAATTTCTTGAAATTTGGTGCTGTCTTGGTGACAAATCTAGGCTAGGTCCCAACCTTCCCCAAAACCCTAGAGGGGGAGATTGGAAAAATGTTCTGAAAAAGGAAGACATGGAATGGCAGTTAAAATTGGCAGCAATGCTTCCACCAGGCTTGAACGAGATCATCTCCATTACACTCCTTCTAGTGGAAAAAGCAAATAGTATTTAATAGCATCAGTTTATGTTTTTTTTGTTTTGTGCATAAAAAAAATGTTTTTTGAAAGTTTTACATTTATATATATATATATATATATATATATATATATGTAACATTATTTTTTGTATTGATATGGCAGGAATGTGAACATAATAATAGGGGTTTAACAGATGCCGTTTCTTTAAATGTTTAAATGTTTAACATAAACCTCACTGATTTGAGTGTGGATTGGTGGGACAATCAATGAGTTCATTTTAAAAAGATGTAGGCAATGAATTTTTCTTGTATTCTGAAGAAGTCTCCTTTGAGAGATGAAAGCGCTACATACATGTTTTTCTCATTTGTCTTCGTTATAATTAAATTTTATTTTCAAGTGGACAGCCCGTTTATTTATATTTATTTTCTAATTGGTTATACAGTTTTTACTTTTTATTTTTGGTATAGCTTGATATAGTTTTACTTGTTTTCGGTCCGTTTCCCTTTATGGATACCCTGGACACGTTTAACTTGTCAGGGACTGCCGTTGCGGATGATTGTTCTTCAACTGAGTTTTTAGAGCTGAGGGAAGAAGTTCATCAGCTGAAGGGCGATTTGACAAGGTTGATAGAACTATTAACACAAAAGGAAGTTATTTCCTTGAATGGAGGTGGAGGGAATTGCGAGAACATACAGCTAGCATGAATATTCATGAGGCTAACCAGGAAGGGATGTGAGGCTTGAATCCAATTGGCTCACTGGGTCACATGACCGTGAGACAGGAACTACAGCATTTAGAGGGTACGGCATTACGTGGACAGTGTTCTTTACCAAATATGGGATCTGCCTCAACGGCTGCTTCAAATACGGGATTTACCTCAACAATTTCTTCAAAACATATAAATGCACAAATGGAGGTGATACGAGGAAACCAAATGCACAATAAAGCTACTGTGTCAATTCAAAATGTTTCCGCTTGTGTAGACAAATGAGCTAAGGTTTCTCAGTTACCAACCGCAGTTGAGAGTACTGATATGACTATGAACAATGATAATAATTTGAAGTTTAACAAATTGCTAACAAAGCAATTTATTTTTGCTAATTTAAATAACAATGATGAGACATTATCCAGGGTTTTGTTACATGATGATGACAAAGACTTTGGTTCCTTAAAAGACTTGATTTTTCATTTGGAAACGAGACTTTTTAAACTTAAAACAACACAGATGGACATTGCCTACTTTAATGAATGTTTAGCTTTGAATGTAGTCCCACAGGGGCTTAGATTGTTTAAATTCCCTTTTGGTGTTTTTTATGATAGTGAAGTTATTGTTAACTTCAGACAGTTTTTTGATGAAATAGGGATGAATTTAATGAAAAAAAGCTGTTTTTTATTTTGAAAGGAAAAAGGCCGTTTTATCACAAGAAGTTGAGGGATTGGATGTCAAAATTAGGGAGGATTTACTCTTTTCAGAATATTCTAGTTTACATTATAAGATACTGGACAAAGTTGACAAGAGGTGTAATAATATTTTTTATAAGAAAAAGCATAAACTGGAACGTGATTTAAAGCAGTACCAAAATAAACAGGTTTATTTTACACCACACATTTCAAATGATGTTAATGGATATGCAGAAGGACAACAAGAGATGGAACTTAGAAGTTATAGTGAGGTTTTGAGGTATAAACATGAGACTGGAGGTACTGTTGAATTTATACCCGATGAGAGTGAGGGTTTTCAAACGGTCAGGCACTCGGAAAGATTAGCTCAGAGAAATGCACAAAGAGGGGACTACAGGCCTGACAATTACCCAAAGACACAGAAAAGATATTTTTATCAAAACAAGAGCAGGTACAAGAATTAACAAAGCATATTGTTAATACTTGTAATGGGTTTAAAATTTTTAATTACACAGATAGAGAGATTACTACTAATTATTTAAATTTATTGGCTAAAGGAATTAAATTCATCCAAGAGGGAAAGGGGAATTTGGTTGATAACATAGCAGCTCTAAAGCTATATACTAGAAAATTAAATTTAAAATTCCATTTTCAGGAGTTAGCCACAGGGACATCAGACACAGCACCTCAGGAGCAAAATATATGGAAAAAGAGAAGCATATATAATCCACCCTTACATCCCCTTTTCGACACCTTTGAAAAATTGGTAATGGAGGATATATATAACATTCATATGTCCAACAGGAAGATTCTTGGAATTTGACCAAGGAAGAATATGGGTTATTATTAGAGCTAAGGAGATCCACAGTGGTGGTGCTGCAGTAGCGTTGTCGCCTCACAGCAAGACATTGTCCCGTTCGATTCTCAGCTAGAGCGTCTTCTGTGGAGACATGCGTGAATGGGCGTACCTTTGTTGAAGGTTGTGCGTTAGGGCTGGCAACTCAGCACGTAAAAATCAACTGCCAATCATTAGCGGACCGGAGTTCCGCTGTTGTGACGCCTAACCGGGAAAAGCCGAAAGACACAACAACAACAACATTAGAGCTAAGGAGGGATAAAACAATACGTATTATGAACCCAGATAAAGGGGGTGGGGTGGTTCTATTTAAACAAGATGATTACCTCAATGAGATGCAACAGTTACTCTTTGAGGAAGAAACATATTTAATAGTGTCCAGGAACCAGATTAATGTTTCTTATTCCAGAATAGACTCATACTTTGAAGAATTTTTGATGGATAGTAGAATTGATGTGGACCTTTACAACTTTTTGTGTAGAAAACATCATACCATTCCATAATTCTTTGGAATACCAAAAATACACAAAAATGTATTAAAACTTCCTTTTAGACCCATTGTAGCCACAAGGGGTTCTAAAACACACCTTTTAGCAGTATTTGTTGATCAAAGTGTACAGCACGTAATAGAAAAAACACCTCATTTGGTCAAAGATTCTTGGGATTTTTTAGGTAGTCTTAAACAAGAATTATGGTCCAATGATTTGATGTTTCTAACCATAGATATCAAGGACCTATTCATGGTTATTCCTAAAGAAGGTCTAGAATTTTTTGAGGAAACATTATTCCAACATTTAGCTTTGTCCCATGATAAAGTGACTTTGGTTTGTGAAATTATGAGGTTGATATTGGAGAACAATTTCATCTGGTATGAAGGGGAATATTTTCAGCAAATTCAAGGGGTCTCAATGGGGGGCGGCTTGCACCCCAATTTATGCAAATTAAGTTCTCCTGCGTTGGGAAAGTAAATATGTTTTAGATTGCCCATTCTGGAAGCAAATAAAATCATATTCCCATTTCCTGGACGATATTTTTATTTTGTGGCAGGGTACAGTTGTAGAGTTACAAGAATTTATCAGTTATTTAAATAATACTTACCAAATACCTGAAATTTACTTAGAATTACAATAAACAAAGTATTAACTATTTGGATACCTTCATTTCACATGACATTGTGGGTTTCAGATCTAGAGTATATAGAAAGGACACTTTCTGTAATAGTTACTTATATTTTAATAGCAACCATCCCCTACAACACAAAAAGAGCATTATAAAGGGACAGGCAATAAGACTGGCCCGGATGACATCACATGTGGAGGATGCAAGGGTACAAACCGTATTTTGGAGCATTTAAAATACATAAGAAATCAAAATTTGACTAGCCCTGTTGCTAAACACTTTCATGAGACACATAGTAGTTCTTTAGTAGTTTAATATTTAGCATACTGGGAAAGCCCTTCCTTCAAAGAGGGGATGACATTGTAGTGAAATTATTGGAGTTAG
Source organism: Protopterus annectens (assembly GCF_019279795.1). Classification (NCBI taxonomy): domain Eukaryota; kingdom Metazoa; phylum Chordata; order Ceratodontiformes; family Protopteridae; genus Protopterus; species Protopterus annectens. Next base: position 134,880,531 of record NC_056741.1, read on the forward strand.
AAACTAGAATGATTTTTAAGTTTCATGCTTTAAAGCCTAATGGTATGAATCAGGAGTTAGGTAATTAATTAATTAATTAATTATTATACTTAATATATTTATTTATTTATTCTAAATTCATGGTCACTTTCAAATTTTGGAATTTGATGTTTCACATATTTGATTGTTTAATAAGTTAATTAAGATATCAATTGTCTAAATGAGTATATAAGCATTATGCTTACATTCAATTAACTGTGATCCTTGAAGGCGAATTGCCGAGGTACCAGATCGCTGGAATAAAGAAAGATACTGGTGAAGTGCTGGCAGTTTGTGTGTTTTTCCTTAAGTTCTTGTTGTGAGGTGTTTTGAATTAGAATTGGATACCATCCTGAAAATGTTTTTAGGGAGACGCTATCCTAGGTTATTTATAGAGGAAATTATTGACGATGCCTATAGGAAATGGGGCACTCAATATAAACCACTCTTAGGGCTAGATTTGGTAAAGGAACATAATGCATTAGTCAATAACAATTACAGTAAAGCTTGTGTCTTACAATTTAACCATTTAACCAACAGTATACAAAAAGCATTTATTTAAAATTGGAATATATTTAGGACAAATAAAGAGGTTTTGGGGAAGGTTGGGACCCAGCCTAGATTTGTCACCAAGACAGCACCAAATTTCACGAAATTATTAGAATCCAGATTTACAAAATAGGACAACCAGACTCAAGGAACAGTAGCCTGTGGCAGATGTAGTCAATGCCCATTTATTATGAAGGATGCTTTGTTAAGACTAAATAACTGTTTGAAAAGCTTGGTGTTTTTTTAAAAAGGGAAATTGCTGCACTAAAAGGGTGGTTTACTTAGCAGTATGTGATTTCTGTACATCTTTTTATGTGGGTATGATGGAGTGAGCTTTAAAATCAAGGGTTTACGAGCATATAAATGATATCAAGAAGAAGAAATTAAGTAATGCCCTTTACAAGCATACATTAATTTTTCAATTTTAAAAGATTTACGTTTGGAATTTTAGAAAAAAATGACTATAAACCCTAGAGGGGAACTGGAAAAATGTTCTGAAAAAGAAGGATATGGAATGGCAGTTAAAACTGGGAGCAATGCTTCCACCAGGCTTGAACGAGACCATCTCCTTCCCCTTCTAGTGGAAAAAGCAAAGTATTTAATAGCATCAGTTGATGTTTTTTGTTTTGTGCATAAAAAAATGTTTTTTGAAAGTTTTACATTTATATATATATATATATATATATATATATATATATATGTAACATTATTTCTTGCATTGATATGGCAGGAATGTGAACATAATAACAGGGGTTTAACAGATGCCATTTCTTTAAATGTTTAACATAAACCTCACTGATTTGAGTGTTGATTGGTGGGGCAATCAATGAGTTCATTTTAAAAAGATGTAGGCAATGAATTTTTCTTGTATTCTGAAGAAATCTCCTTTGAGACATGAAACCACTAAATATGTGTTTTTCTCGTTTGTCTTTGTTATAATTAAATTTTATCTTCAAGTGGATGGCCCGTGTATTTATATTTATTTTCTAATTGGTTATACAGTTTTTACTTTTTATTTACCTATCTATATCAAACAAAGCTCCTCATTAGCACTCTTCAAGAAAAATCTTGATGATTGGATGGGAAATAGGAAATTCACCACGGGGATCACTTCTGTGGCTCTGTTCGACAGTGGCACAGGAAAATAATTTTCTTAGGTGGCGAAAACCAGGGTACCTTTTTGGCTAGGCTTATATAGGCCCTAGGGCCAATAGGCTAGTACCTACCTGTGAACCTATGAACCTATGAACCTACAGTCAATTGCACCTGAAGTAATTCAAGGGAATTGTGCTGTTTAACCAAGCTAGAGGTGTATTTATCTTTAATGAATATCGATACACCACCTCCTTTAGTTTTCATGCCTTCAGTTTGTGGTCTGAATGTGTGGAAGGAAATGCAGCCTGGTATAGCTGGGGTGCTTTCCACAGCCTTAACCCAAGTCTCAGTGACTTCCTAAATGTCAACATCTTCCAAGGTGAGGACTGATTCCAGTGAGTGCAGTTTATGGTTTAGATTCCTATCATTTAGCAGCATAACCTTGAGGTTGCTTTTAGAAGGTATTTTTACATCTAGAAATTTGTTCTTTTGACATTGCCTAAAAAAGGCACTATGGGGTGGCAAGAGCCTTAGCCAGTTACAGAAATCCTAGGGGTGACAGATGAAGACCATCTCTGGCAAAGCATCGAGATCTGTTGACCATGTCATCCCAGGCTGACAGATACTGGATCCCATTCAAATGACACCAGAAACTAAGCCAATTGTTGAAGTCAATACTTTTTGTTTGTATTGAGGTATCATTATAGGTGAAGGTAAAATGTTGTTTAAGGCTAGGGACTTACCTACCTGAGGCACATAATTAGAGAGTCCAGGTACGTATCAAGTTGTTGACACCAAAATGGACTATGACAGAGTCATAACAGTGCCTGTTGTTGAGAGACTCACCTGGTGAGAGGAACATCTGTGTGTCTCATAATGAAGTTGCCTATGACTAAGATGTTTGCTTTTGTCTTGTGCCTTATGGGCTTGACTGGTGAGACATTGTTATGTGATACATTTTGTGCACTATGTTCTGCAGATGATGTATTATGTGAATCATGTTTGTGTTTGGGAGGTCTCTGATGTTTAGATAAGCTTCTGGTAAATAACTCTGCATATGTAGCTTTATGTGTTGCTGGTTTGATAGGTGCAGCAGTTGAGGTGTACATGCTGACAACCTGCTTAGTATCAGCTGAATTGATTGGTGAGTGACAGAGCCTGGATTCCAGCTTCTTGATATAAATGCATCTCTCACATAATGAATTTTTGTGGACTAGAAGAAGTGAGTTGTTAGTGTACATGAGGTAATTACTACTCTGCCTCAGGATACCCATGTCAACCAGGCTGGCTGGAGAAACTGTGGGAAATTGTCCATCCGTAATGTTAGGTAAGTTGATTTGGTCAGAAAACAGGGAGAAGACAGGAAGGACCAGGTAAAGTAGAAGACAGGAGAAGTGGACAAAAAATATGAAGGGCTAGTGGGTAGGATCTATGTTGGTACCTCAGGGGTTTTACTGAATGTATCACCTGTCAGGGAGGGACAATCACGAGAACTCACCGATGGAACACTAGCAGAGTACTAAGGGAAAATTTGCAGGCAGAAGTGTTTGTGTCTATAACAGGCAATAGTGCCCACTGCTGCTTGGCAGTGCATGATCCGCAAACAAGCGCAAACCTGCGCAAACATGGTGCTTATGTAGCACACAGGAGCAAACTGATTTAAACTAATTAACCAAAAAAAGCACAAAACTCAGCCTTGTTCCAGCAACCTTCAATAAGATGAGTTCTAACTGCACACTCCTGCCACTAGGGTGCAGGGGAACCCTCTCCAACAAAAGATGGCCTGGTGTAGTGCTCAAGTTATACAAACAGGACTAGATTCAGCAGATCTGACTTCTAGTCTATGCTACAGCAAACAGTGTCCAACAATTTCAGAAAAAAGAAGTTCAAATAAGCAGTGATATGGTAAAATGTAGTTCAAAAGTGCAATATACAGTGAAAAAGTCTACTTAAGTATTGTAAAGATCAGCAGATTTCTTGGATTGATCAGATAAATACAGCAGAGCAGTAGCTGGTTGCCGAACTCTGTGAAGCTTTCTTAAAACAAGTGGAAACCCATGCAAACACAGTGCTTATGTAGCAAACGATACTCTGGAATAATAAAATGGAAAAAAACAAGGTCTGAATATGTGATGCTATTCTACACAGTGATGCAAGGGCCCCAAACAAATATCAGAACTGCATAGAATTGAAATTACTAAGGCCAGTGTTAGACCTGAGGAAACATTCAGTTCCAAGCCTGCATTCAGAAGAGATACTGCTTCCCTAGATATAGATAGTGAGTAAGATGATCAGCTTAGAAAATCCTGTGTCAGATTCTCCAACTGAATACCAGCAAGGAGATCTCAGAAGACCATACATTAGACCTCAACCAAAGTCCTAGCAAGGTCAACAGCTCAAAGAGCCTGCAGCACACCCCTAAATAAAGCCCTAGTATTATCATTAGACTCCTAATAGTCTCACAAGTCTCTGCTTTAGAACAAGAAAAAGGTTACATCCGAGTGACGTCTCCAGGTGCATCTGCAGTTACCTCCTACTGGCGTTGAATACTGTTTGTTCATATTTGCATCAATAATTCCAAAAGCATGCTATGTTCAAGTTTTTAAAAGATTTCATATTAAAGCTTACTCAATGGCAACCTCAGCTACATTAATATTTTACCTCTTTCTAGTGCAGGTAAATACATATCAGCTGTTGTTTTTATGATATTAATTTATGCAGTCATAATTTTCACATTTTTCTAAATATCTCAGCAACCAAGTAACACAGACAGAACTCCTTAGCCTGTTATGAAAGCTCTCAGATAGCTGAATAAAATGCTGTTGACAGCATGTGTGTAACTTGAGTGGTTGGAGGGATATTTTAAGTTGTTTACAAATCGGTTTGATTCTCAGCTAGAGCGTCTTCTGTGTGGAGACATGTGTGAATGGGTGTACCTTCATTGAAGGTTGTGCATCAGGGCTGGTAACTCGGCATGTAAAACTCAACTACCAATCATTAGTGGACTGGAGTTCCGCTATGGCGACCCCTAACTGGGAAAAGCCGAAAGACACAACAACAACAACAACAACAAATGTAATAGTTACTGTGTTTACTGTGGCTTATAAAATTCAGTTTAAGACCTAGAACCTAAAGATTACTGACACTATAACAATAGTTTGTGTTGAAAAGTTTGCCATTTATACTTCTTTCATAATTTCTGTGATTCCAGAGATAGAAACATTTGTTCAAAATGTGAGGACATAATTTGATTCTGTCAAAAGGCTTAAGCTCCACCCATTGGAAGTTATAGTGTAAACTTCCTGAGCTCCATTGGAGTGAATGAGTTAATAAGACTGAAAACTCCAATTTGTCTTGAGAAAAATACAGATAAAGTCATATATAGGCTTAGTGGAACACACCAGCACCTGCCCTTAACATTACCAGTCATAGTATATAAGAGGATTTTAGTAGAAAAAAAGACTCAGTCTCAAATGGAAGTGCAATTTGTTCCATAACTAAATGTTTTGATTGTGTGATGAGTGGATAGTACCACAACAGCACTAATATCCTTCATCAATACTATATCTCTGACCCATGATAACAATAAACTTGTCTCTTGCCTGTTCCTGAACCTCTCCAAAGCCTTTGACACTGTCTCCCACCCTCTTCTCTTAGCCAAACTAACTAACTTAAACTTCTCTCCTCCTACTACCTCCTGGTTCTCAAGCTACCTCTCACACTGCCAGCAATCAGTCAAATGGCTCTCTGCTCACCCCCCCCCCCCACTGTGGAAATGGGAGCCCCCAAGGATCTATCCTTGGCCCACTACTCTTCAATATTTTTACTAATTTACTACACACCTCTTGCCCCAATCATCACTTGTCCAATATGCTGATGACTCTACTGTCATCACCATTGCAGACAATCTATCAGACCTCCACACTACTATCCAAGCATCTTTCAACACGATAGAGACATGGCTCAGTGACAAAAATTAATTCTCAACCCTAAAAAAACTAAGCTCTTACTCTTTCTCCCCAAGAACCTCTCTAATCTTAAATCTACCTTTACTATTCTATCAAGCAACAACACAATCATCACTGTCGAACCAAGCACAAAGTTACTAGGAGTCATAATAGATGATCAGTTTAAGTTTGATCTACATGTGACTAACTGTATCAAAAAGACTCACCAGAAACTCGGACACTTTTAACCCAACAAGAAATACTTAACCAACAGGGCCAAAATAACTCTCTATCACGCATTTCTTCTTCCTACTCTATTATATAGCTGTCATTTACTCACAAATTTGAACTCCACACTCCTCACCAAACTAAAAACTACCTACAATAAGGTGGCCAGATTCTCTGCAAACCAAACCTATAAGTCTCACCACTGCATATCCCTTAAGCAACTAGAATGGCTAGAATTTCCCCAACTGCTCCTACTACATCAACTACAGTTTATCTACTCCATCCTATACCTGCCCTCCTTCTGTCCCAGCCTTACTTCTATTATATCCAAATACTCTCCTACTAGACCACTATGCAGCTCTGATCAAGACCTGCAACAGATTTACAAACCCAAGACCAAAACAGGTTGTCTACTCTATAATTACAACCCTGCCACATCCTGGAACCAACTATCCCTAGAAATTAGGTCCCTTAACCACCCTAAACAATTCAAAACAGCCACTCAAGAATACCTTAAGAAAAACTGGTCTTGCCACTGCACTCATCCCCCGACCCTCTTTTTCCAATGCATTCAAGACCCCTCTCTCCACTGTCCATCTTACCTTTACCCTCCCACAACTCCCTTTCACACCCCTTCTTCTGTTGTCTAATTTTCCACCTGCACCTTTCCTCTAACATCTTCCTTTCATCTACTACTTTCACTTCTCTCAACCTCCCATCTCTCCATCTCAGTATTTTTCTCCTATCTCCCTTTATTATTCAATGGTAATAGACTACAAACATGGCTATTCTGTTGATTCTATGTTTCTAAACTATCCCTATCACCTGCCACTGTTTTCTCCTCTCTTTAATCTCTTGCCAGGGTTACCCTAGTTAACGCCTAGAACCCCCTGCATTGTACATCTGAGTGCATATCTTAAGTCTTTTTATGTTTGGTTTACCAAGTCCATTCCCAATGTGTATTATCTTCCCAAATTGTTTGTCTCAAAATAGTGATTCTTGATTTCTTAACATCAGTTTTCTACCACTGTAAACTGTATATAAATGTTTTTGTAACTTATGTACTTCAGAATGTATCATCCTTTTATGTGTATGTAACTTGAACTGTATTTTAAGTTTCTGTATCTGATTTATATTTTTATCTCACTGTGGAGCTTTTCTCCCCAGGTTTCTGCTGAAGATGAGCCACTAGCTCAGTCGGACCAACCCGGTCAACAAATGTAAAATAAAATAAATAAATAAATAAAATTTCCCATGGGAGCATGTTATCACATGCTGAAGTTTCAGAAGAAATCCACAACTGACACTAAATAGAAATCTTTACTGTGGTTAAGTCACAGTGGTATTATCAGGTACTCAGGGAATGTCCTGTACCACTGCTATGCTGGACCACATAAATAAAAAAGACTGTAGGCACAAGAGGTGACAAGAATGCTAACTTCATTGTTAGAAATGACAGGTCCCAGTAAAGCAACAAATTTAAAATGACTGGAAAGTAAAACACTAGACATTTAGGTGCCAGAGTATAAGGTGCAGCAATACAAATAATAAAAGAAAAGTCAAATAAAAAATCACACTGCTTTTCTCCTCACGTAAGCGCTTTTGTCTCTCCAGCATTAATCGATGACTTCTTCAGACTGAGACTGAAAAGAAGTGTGATTTTTTTATTTGACTTTTCTTTTATTGTTATTTTTGTGTTGTCTGTTTTGCTGTTTTGGTATTTAGTGCAGCAATGCAGACAAACAAGAAATAAATACCTTTCATCTACCTACGGTCCTCAAAGGAGTAGTACTTGAAGGTTCTAGAATCTTAGCTGCACATTGCTAAGTCAGAGGAGGAAGGAGTCATAGTGTCATGAAAAGGAAAGAAACACAGGATTAAAACCAAAACATCTCCAAAAACATTCATCAAGCATTAACATGGGATCAACAGCTGTCAACCCAGGATTCTGAAAATAGCTTAAAAACAAAGTGGAAGGACAGGGAACCAACAGCATATGCAACATGAGGCCAGGCCATGAGGGACCTCTGCTAGAATGGGAAACAGCCAAGAGAAGGAAATCAGTAGTGAGAAAGGGAATCTCTGCAGTACTTCAAAGTGAATGGCCAAAAGGAACAGCAATGAATAGTAGGAAGGGGAAAGCTCAGCTGGCCTTGAAGAACATCAAGATCAACAAGAGACTAGAGGTCATGACTGACCCTAAAGAACATAGCTGGATTCAAGGTTGACCCTGTCGGTACCAGCATCCACTTCTACAAGGATGTCGGAGTTGAGAAGGTAAAGAATGAAACTAATATGGATCAAGATTGAGCCCAAAGGAATTGATCTCATGGACGAGAGAAGCAGAGGTTGACCATGTTGAGATAGATGCTGTAGACTCAGGGTCAGGAGAGGTTAGGGTGAAGGTGATGGCATTGTGGTTAATGCCATTGAGGTCAATGTTGATCCCTGAAGTAATGAGTAGATACTGTGGAGGTATGAGGGAACTGAAAGAAATCCAAGAGGAAGCCAACAGTATGGACACTGCCCTAACATAGCAAAGATCAATCCTGAAGGGAACCACTGAAATCAATTGGGAAAAGGGTTGCAGGAAGATCTACCAAAGATGTAAGCAGACAAGAAAAAACAGCAACTGGTGACTGAGGTCATACTATAGGAAGGCATAAAATCTGAGGAACAATTTGAGCTTGAAAACCTGGTAATAACAAAAGACAGAACTCAGCACAGGCACCAAAGAGAACAGGCTAAATAAGAAATTAATACAATAAGTCTTATTATGAAAACAAAATGCAGCCTGAAGTCCATTACGACTTGTAATGGCGAAACTAGTAAACAGAGGTTACAAGTGGAACTGCATAATTAACTTTCTGTTTAATTATAAAATGAAGCGCTTTTCGTTGTCATAAATACGACAACTTCTTCAGGTTCCTTATTTATTTAAATAGTAAGGTAAGGATCACATGATCAACAATCAGCTGATATGTTAGCCATACTAACAACTTTAAAATTTTTCCGGTCAATACATTAACCACAACATATACACACACACAAAAACTATGTTGTGGTTAATGTATTGACCGGAAAATTTTTAAAGTTGTTAGTATGGCTAACATATCAGCTGATTGTTGATCATGTGATCCTTACCTTACTATTTAAATAAAACAAAAGTGCTTCATTTTATAATTAAACCGTGAACTTTTTTTCGTGTTCTGCCCTTTCTGTTGGATACCTTGTTTTTTATTTTTTTTCACTAGTTTGTTTTATTACTTTGTCCGTTTAATTAACTTTCTGCTCAGGAATTAAGTGTAACATAAGAGCCAGCAGATAGTGGTGTGTAAATCAATAGATCCTTTATTCCATTAAATCATGGCAAAACAGACCTGTTTTGGCATATTCAAAAAGCCTTCATCAGTGTAATATTGTTCATTAAGCCCCTGGCGGGAACAAACCCCACTTAATAATCCACTTTTTTCTTCATGGTTTTTATCAATAATGATGAATCTAAAGCTTGTTGTTAGGTGTACCAAAGAATGTTTGTGTAAAGCATTACTCATTCTTTTGTGCCTGATATCACTCATGTGTTCGGCTATGTGGCGTCTGACAGGACGTGAGGTTTGTCCAACATAAAAAGCTGAGCATGAGAAGGTCGCCAAATATATGACCCATTCTGTACTGCAATTAGCTAGGAATCTGATGTCATAGACCATACCTGTGTTTCTGCTAGTAAATGGTTTGATTTTAATTAACCTAATACAGTGGGTGCAGTGTCCACATGGAACACACCCATACAACAGATCCCTTGTTAAGGTGGTTTGAGAATAAGAGTCTGCTTTGTTGGGCCCATGTTTATAATAGCTGAAATGTGATCCAAGAGTTTTGCCTCTCCAATAAGATAAAAGACATCTATCCTGAAGTATTTGTGATAATCTTTGATCGGCCGGAAGTATGTTCCAATGTCTATTGATAGTGTCCAACAATGTGTGAGTATTCCGCCCATAAGTGGTTACTAATCTGATCACTGATTGGTTGGGTGATTGTCGATCTTTGTATACCATTAGGTCCTGCCTATCAATAGAAGAAACCTGATTAATGGCCATAAATATAGTACCAGGTTTATAGCCCCAAGACCGAAACCTATTAATAAGGTCCCTTCTATAATGTTCATATCTATCAGGATGTGAACATATCCGTTTGACGTGAAGAAATTGCGATTTGGGAATATTGAGTGTGATATGGCAGTTTTTACCTGCTCTAGCAACCTTATGAACCTGGCCACTAAACAATAAAAGGAAACAAAACCATCCTGAAAGGAAAAGGACAAAAAAGCATTGTAGGTACATCTGAATTCCACAATATTTTGGGCTTATCCATGTATTAAGTGCATAGTGTATTTTGTTAACTGTAGGCCAGGGACAGCAGCTGCCCCCCATCCCCCCCCCCCATTCACAAGCTGGCATTTCTTGTAATCTTTAATTACAAAACTCCTTAATATATACTCATATACCCTTTTAGTAGTTGTTCCCGACTCCCAGCTAAGCCAAGCACACTAAAGTTAACATAAGTACAAATACGCAGCACAAGGTTTCTGAACTGGCTAAACAGACATTGTAGGCAATAAAGATATTACTTTTGTTCTGTAAGGTCCTGCATATTTTCTACATACATCTTACATTTGTTAACAGACAAACAGCTACTGATTGTTTTTTGAGCTTTCTCTCTCGCATCTGAGATGTGGCCCCGCTACGCTCGGGCTCACTTCGCTCCCCTCCCACCCCCCATATAATTTCCTTTATACCTAACCATTGTTAACACCCACTCTGCACCTTATTTCAACTTCCTGTTCTCCACACAAACCAGAATCAACTCCTCCCACACTACACTAGCTAACTATTCCTTCTCCCTCCACTCCCCACATTACTCCTACTTCCCTACTCAAACATCACCTAAGCAACCCACTCACACATACCTACCATCAAAATAAACCTACTACTAACCCCCCAATCATCAATGTTAGTACTCTAACACTCAGTACTCTTAGCAATCATGCCTTTCTCTACTACCCTTTTTCTTGTACTACCTCCTTCCCACTCTCACCTCAATTAATATCCAGGTATCTCCTATCCTCAAAGTTCCCACAATACCTCATACTAGGGATACCTCACCTCCTTATCATTCATTTGCTATGTTTGCTTCTATCTTTTCTACTGAAACTCCTCTTCCTAAAATCAAAATTCCCCCCACCTAACCACATTCCCTAAAAATAAAAGAAAATGTTTTGTCTTTAACTTTTACAAATATAACTGCCACTACTACCCTGATATTTTTCTACTTGCAGGAGATATTCATCCCAATCCAGCCCACTCAACATTACTCCACTGATAACTATACACCCACTAACCTATACAAATGTGCCCCCCAAACAAACAAATCTCCTTTTACTCAATAAACACTAGAAGTATATTAAACAAGGTTAGTGAACTTCATGCGTGGATCTCAAGCCACATGCCTGATGTCATCACCCTAACAGAAACTTGGCTAAAACCCCAACACCATGACAAAGACTTTCCCCCTCCTGGCTATAGTACACTGCGCCTTGATCGCCAAAAGAAAAAGGGTGGTGGAGTTGCCATTGTTTACTCTAACCACCTTACTCTGACAACTCCTAATAAAACTATCCCGTCTTTTTCCCCTGCAGAAATACTGACAGCCAACCTTGTACTTAACACCCATACCACCATCACAACAGTAGCAATCTACATTCCCTCAGGGGATAACTTCCCCCTGCTGGAAAACATACTCTCATACTTCTCTCAACATATTCTTAATGAAACCATTATTCTTGGTTAATTCAATATTAATTGGTTAACCCTCTGTACCCCAAATTCTTCCTCACACATCAGTTTGTACAGCTTTAATCAACTTATAACTGATGCCACCCATATCAACAACTGTCATACACACAGCATCTTTATCAACTGGATTCTAATATCTCATCCCTTTAAATATCACAGTCCTGAAACCCTTCCCAGCACACTAAGTGATCACGCCCCAATAAAAGTACTTAGATATATCCATCACTTTACTAAGTAGCATAGATTTATCACATGGTGCAAGCTTACTAACTTCCACTCTGACACCTTTAAATCTCTTCTCTCTAAAGTTAACTGGAATTTCTTTACCCAACTCCCCCTTGATGAAGCTGTCCTGTCTTTCAACTCCACCTTTTTCAGTATTCTTGTCTCGCTTGCCCCACTTTGCACAGTCCATATTAAATCTAATATATCTCCATGGCTATCAAATTCCACCTGCATCCTAATGAAAAATAGAGACAGAGCATGGAAAACATAGACCAAAACAAAGCTCCCTGCAGACTTGCTAAAATACAAAGAACTTAGAAATCAGACCAAAAAGTGTATTAATAAAGATAAAAGAGACCTACTATAATCCACCCTCAGCCTTGAAATCTAACCCCAAAATGTTTTGGAACTCCTTAAACCACATACTACATCTAGGTGGCCCATTGTCCCCCAATCCTTGTCCTGATACAACTCACAAAAATACTGCCTCCACCTTCAACATATATTTTATTGACTCTATATCCAAACTATTTAACCCCAGTGCCAATTCATCTACCTTTAATAATATTTCTAACCACTCTCTATCAAATACCACTATACTTTCATCAAATTATTTTCCCCTCAAACCTGTACCCACTAGCTACATCAAATCCCTACTTTCTAAACTCAAACCATGCTCAACTTCTACTGACAACATTTCTTCCTTTTTCCTTCAGTTAGCTGCTAACTCTCTTGCCCTCCCTGTATCTATCTTAATCAACCACTCCATGTCAGAGTCCAAAGTCGCTTCCATATGGAAACAATTCTTCATTCTACCAATACATAAAGGAGGTAACTCCTCAGACATCACTAATTTTAGACCAATTGCCATCCCTCTCCCTCTCTCTAAAGTTCTAGAAAAATGCATACATAAACAAGTTATGCACAATCTACTCTCTGAAAATCTGCTTACACCTACTCAACATGGATTTAGACCAAAGCACAGTACTACTACTACTGCCTACTATCATTCCTTAATACTATAGCCCTTGCCAGGGATAACAACAAACTTGTCTCCTGCCTATTCTTAGATCTCTCTAAAGCTTTTGACACCATCTCTCACCCTCTCCTGCACAAACTAACCAACCTTAACTTCTTCCCTGCTACTGTTGCATGGTTTTCCAGCTACCTCACTGACAGATTTCAAGCAGTGAAGTGACAATCTGCACTCTCCCCTCCTCTCCTTGTTAAAATGGGTGTCCCTCAGGGTTCCATCCTTTCAACATCTTCACTAATCTTCTTTATTCTTTCTGTCCTCAGTCATCACTGGTCCAATACGTTGATGACTCTACTGTCATCACTATTGCTGACTCTCCCTCTCAACTCATCTCTACAACACAGACTTCCTTTAACTCGGTAGAAAACTGGTCTTCTGAGAACCAGCTTATCCTTAACCCAAAAAAAAAACTAAGCTACTGCTTTTTCTTCCTAAAAACTACAACCACATTAAATCCACTTTCATAGTCCTGCCCCTCAATAACACACACACATCAAGGTGGAAACTAGCACAAAACTCCTTGGTGTCATCATTGACGACCAACTTAAATTTGATCTACACATTAACAACTGTATCAAGAAAACTCATCAGAAACTAGGGCTCCCCTACCCCAACAAAAAGTTTCTCACCAGTGAAGCTAAAGTAACTCTCTCTCTTATGCCCACCTCCTACCCAGTCTATTTTATGGCTCTCAAATTCTTACTTGCCTCAACTCCATACTCCTTGCCAAACCTGAATCTATCTATAACAAGACAGCCAAATTTACAGCACATCAAACTTACAAGTCACATCACTGTCTCTCACTCAAACACCTTAACTGGCCTGAACTACCTCACCAGCTGCTTCTCCCTTAACTCCAGATCATCCACTTCATCCTTTATCAGCCTTCTTACTGTCCTATCCTATTATCTGTCATCTCCCAATATTCACCTGCTAGATCCCTCCAGAGCTCTAACCTAGATTTGCTACAAATCCACAAACCTAAAACTAAGATAGGCTGTATTCTGTACAGCTATAATCCTTCCAAGGCATGGAACAAACTCCCACTAGAGATCAGGTCACTGAAGCAACTTAGTCAATTCAAGCTAGCCACTAAAGAATACCTGTTAAGCCAATGGACCTGCCTCTGTACACATTACCCTTAAACAGCTTATCAACAATAACTGCATAACTCTATCTGCTCCCAACCTATGTAACTTTCTGTAACTCTCTAGACCTTGTCTCACATTAACTTCTCTATCCTAGGCACATTACATACATTAACTTCTCTATCCTAGGCACATTACATACATTAACTTCTCTATCCTAGGCACATTACATACATTAACTTATCCTAGGCACATTACATACATTAACTTCTCTATCCTAAGCACATTACATACATCCTTATCTGCATAATGTACGATTTTACATCTGGTGACAAAACTATTCCTCCTGAATGATGTTGGATTCTAAATTTGACAGACATGATTAGTTCACTGTAGTAAATCCTTGTTTTTATGTATATGTTGCTTTGAATATTTTCTATAAACCAGTTGTTGATTGCTTACTTATTTTTGTAAATTATAATCTGTAGAACATGTGGAGCTTTTCTCCACAGGCCTCTGCTGAAAAGGGGCTACTTAGCTCAGTCAGACAAACCCAGTCAACAAAGGTAAAATAAATAAATAAATAAATAAATGTGTGGTGGATGGAAACTAGATGTGTGTAACAAAGTATTATACCGGGGTATTTGCGATAAACCTGCATGCCCAATGTGTAATCCTGATTCCTGTAACAAGAAGATCAAGAAATGTAATTTGGTCCGGATCATAATTGACTGTAAATTGAATAGCCCACTTGTTTGCATTAATATACTCCATAAATTCCTGTAAATAGGTCACATCCACCTTCCATTACCAACCAGCAATCATCAAGATAGCGTTACCATATGTCCATTTGCTCAAGAAATAAATTATGGGGGGGGGTCGTAGATAAGTTGTTCCTCGATGAATACCATGAAAAGATCAGCATAGATAGGGGCAAAAGATGCCTCCATTGCGGTACCCTGTGTTTGCCAAAAACAGTTGTCTTGATAATAGTAGATGTTCTTAGTGAGTATGTGCTCCACAAGACAAATGAGAAACATATTAAAACCTGGTGGATATAGTTCATCTTTGAATAACCAGTGTTCTAGAGCTTGCAGTCCTGCCCAATGAGGAATATTGGTATAAAGTGAAGACACATCCATTGTGCATAATAACCATCCCAGCTCAATTTGTGTGTCCGACACAATTTGTAAAAATTCAGTAGTGTCTTGAATGCGAGCCCTAACATGTTTCAAAAGTGGTCGGAGATATTGGGTCAAAACATGTGATAAAGGTTCAGTGAGAGAACCTCTGCCAGAAACTATTGGTCTACCAGGGGGGGGGGGGGTCATGCAGTGATTTATGTATTTTAGGTAATAAATATAAATACTGGTGCTTGGGGTCAGAGACAGTTAAGTGCTGTAGGGTGGTCTTGGTAATGATGCCTTCTTCATGAGCCAATCGAAGATATTCATTTATCTGTTGTTTGAATCTAAGAGTAGGATCCAATCCATAACCACTACAGCCCCACCTTTATCAGCTGGTAAAATGACCACATTTCTGTTTTTGTGTAAATTGTGTATTGCCTGCTGTTTGATCTTTGAGAGATTGTGTGGCAATATGCCCATATCCAGAAAATGGAAATGTAGATCTTTGAGCACCATGTTTTGAAACATGTGAACAGAATGTTGCATGGGAGGCATAAAATTGGATTTAGGAAATCTAAATGAGTTGTCCACTGATTCCATGGTTGGCTGATCAAAAACAGTCTTAAGTAAATGACAAAATGCAATGACATCTTGTGCCAAAGAATCTTCAGACACTATACATGCAGGTACAAAATTAAGCCCTTCATTCAAAAGCTCACGTTCAATCTGTGTCAAAGATGAGGCTAAGATATTGAGTACATTGTCATATGTATTTATTTGCTTGTTATGATATGAAGTATTTTCTCCACATTGTGATTGTCTGTGATGTTTACGCCCTCTGCTATGCTGCCTGCCCCTAAAGGGACATCAGAATTCCTGCATTTAGCAGTAGGGGATGCTGTGGTATGTTGTGATTCAGAGTCAGCCATAGATGAAGAGTCTTCCCCAGAAGTACCATTATATGGGGTGTTGGGTTTCCTAAGTATGGAACTGGGTCGCTTCCTCTTATTAGGTTTGCTCCCTATATTAGAGAATTTGACATTCTTATGTGGACCAAAAGGCCTTCCTCAGTCATAACCAACCTGATCTCTATGAAATTTATGCATGTTCCTATCTTTCAATTGTTGTTCTAATGTGAGCAATTCTTTGCTCAATTGTTATAAATAGTTACTGTTACATGATTGTCCTTCAAATCTTTTGGTGTCTTCATAAATGGTGGCAACCTCTGAGATTCCTAAGTCTATGCACCTATCATAATATGCTGCTAAAGCCTCAACAAAGTTCATCGAAGCCTTTTGTTGGGCTGAAGCCCATTTTCTGCATGTTTATCATCAACATTAGAAACCAAGGGTTGAATGCAAACTCTTAAACCCTAGGGCAAATATATTTTTTGCTAGGTAGGCTTTGAAAAGTCTGAGGTGCCAAACATTGGTCCGAAGGGACCTCATACCCTTAGATAGCCTCTGAGAAACAGCTGAGCAAGATGTAGTTGGTTCAGTGCCATCAAAAGAGTCATTAGAGTTGGCCTGGGGTCCAAAACCAAAAATCCCAATATCATCCCTATCGGAGGAAAGGCTCTTCAAGAGCTGTATAAGATCCATGATTTCCAAATAGTATAAGGTAAAATACAGCCAACCTATTATTAAATTGGAGGGTCCAACAATAACCTTAAGAAATGGATGCACCATTCCAGCCTCTAGACTATCGGCGACTGGTACACCCAAGGCACATATGTGTGTATAAATGCCCCAAAAAATGGCCAGTCAATAATTACCCTATTCAGGGATAAATAATTTTAACCATAAGGTACAAAGACCACAAGGGTGGTAATTGATTAGTGCAGCTAAAAGCTATGCAAGATCATGCATAGGCCAAGTATAGCAGCATGAAAGATCCTGAAGGGACAATAATAGCCAATGGTTGTGGATCAAAATAATATAAAAATGTCCAGAGATGGATTATAAAATGTAAACTGGGGTTCAAGTCTTGAGGAAGTGCAGTGCTACGTACCCCTGAAAAATAAATAGATTTAGTGTAAGTGATCAAGAGTACAATTAAACCCCCTGCATAATCACCCCAATATTGCTATAGACCAAAGCAAAATCAGATCAAAGATGCACTGTGCTACTTCCCTTAACTACCAAAATATGTTATTCCAAATATTAATGAATACCAATCCTGCACTAAAATCTCAAACCCAAATGCTGTAATAAGTCCATTACACACAAACATACTCGGTGACCAAGCCCTGATAACATGGGCCTAGCAACTCCCTATCCTGAAGTAACTAATGTAAATTCAAATTTAGATGACGCCAATGTGAAAAAATAAAGAAACAAAATAATGGAATCACAAAGTTGTGTGTCTAATACGGTAATACATTGAATCCAAATCTAAAAACTCAAAAAGCTGTTTCCCCTAATGAAAATGTTCAGATAGGAATGTGCCATAAACTAATTATGAACAATTAAATATCCCATGTTATGTCCAGTAATCAATTTGTAGAATATGATAAAAAATACACTGTTCAAAACATATGCTGATGTCAAAGGCCACCTAAAATATGAAGACAATTGCTATACCAAAAGATATAAACAGTAGATGTACAGTATATCACTAGACTAGAATTCAAATACCATATATATATATATATATATATATATATATATATATATATATATATATATATATATATATATATATATGCACAAACCAGATGCAAAATTCCAAATAAACCTAGTCTGTGCTAATAGAGCCACTACTAATTACACATTGACTGTTAATAGAAACTTCACATATAATGCAAAACTGTCCATTTCAAAGTTCATATATACACAATTCCCATATCCGGTTGATATTGGTATATGTGAACTAGTGTAACCAAACAATCTATTAGTAGAAACACGGGTATGGTCTATGACATCAAATTCCTAGCTAATTGCAGTACCGAATTGGTGATATATATGGCGACCTGCTCATGCTCAGCTTTTTATGTTGGACAAGCCTCATGTCCTGTCAGACTCCACATAGCCGAACATATGAGTGATATCAGGCATAAAAGAATGAGTAATGCTTCATACAAACATTCTTTGGTACACCTAACAGCAAGCTTTAGATTTACCATTACTGATAAAATTAGTGGTGGCAAGCCAAATAAATTTGGTTGGCATAATATATTAAACCATAAAGAAAAAAAGTGGATCATAGGTTCATAGGTTCATAAGTAGGTACTAGGCTATCTGCCTGAAGGCATTTATAAGCCTAGCCAGAATGTGTTGGCTTTCACTGCCCCCTTGGATTAGTTCCCTGTGCCTCTGTCCAGCAGACCCACTGAAGTGATCCCCGAGGTAAACTTTCTGTTTCCCATCCACTCGTCAAGATTTCTTTTGAAGAGTGTTAGCGAGGAGCTCTGCCTAATGTAGATTGGGATCTTGTTCCAAAGAATAGGAAGTCTCTGAGAAAGGAATCTATCTCTCCAGCATGTCCTATTTATTGTTGTGGTGAGGTTTAGATCCCTAGAGCGTGTGGCTCGTGTGGATAATGTTTTCCTTAGGTGGAGTGTGTCCATCAATTCTGGGTTGGACATTGCCTTGTATGTCAGACAGAGATCACCTCTGAGTAGGCAGTAAGCAACCAAGTACAGCTGTAATTTCTTCAGTCGAGCTGCATAGGGCATCAGTTTGAGGCCAGTGATCCTCTTGGTGAGGTACTTCTGTGGTCTTTCCAGCTGTTGCAGGTGTCTTGTAAGGTACATCCCAAATGGGGCATTGTACTCTATGATGGGTCTGATGAGTGATGAGTAGAGGGGCACAATGACCTCTTTTGATCTGGATGCGAACCCTTTTTTGATTAGGTGGGCCACATAGAAGGATTTTCTAACCACTTTGGCAATGTGATTATCAAAGGTGAGATTACTATCTACTTGAGTCCCCAGATCCTTTGTTACATCTTCCGTATTTAGGGGACTACCACCTATGTGGTAGTTTGTGGGTACTTTGTTTTTTCCAAAGGGGATAACTATGCACTTTTTGGCATTTAGCTTGAGGCCATGATTTTGACACCAGGTATCCATCTCAGTAAGACCCTTTTGGAGGATGTCTATGTCAGACGGAGAGTCAATTATAGCCCCTAGTTTGCAGTCATCTGTGAACTTGGTCAGCCATAGTCCTCCTGTGCTTGCCTGTACCTCTGAGAAGTATATGCCGAACAGGAGGTGTCCTACGACTGAGCCCTGGGGAACTCCACTTGTAACCGATTTAGAGTCTAACCTAGCTCCCGCAACTCTCACCATGTGGGTTCTGTCCATGAGCCAGATGGCAACCCATCTTGTGACGCAGGGGTTTATGTTCAGGTTGGTGAGCTTGTCTATAATACCAGAATGGGGAATGGTGTCGAAGGCCTTTGCGAGGTCTAGGTAGGCTGTGTGTACCACCTTTCCCTCATCTATAGCCTTGGTAACTGTCTCAAAGAATCCACCAGGCTTAGGAGGCATGATCTGCCCTTAACAAAGCTGAACTGGGTAGGGTCCAGTGTTTGGAGGTTCCCAATGTCTCTGTTAATGAGTTCCATGATACGCTCCATAGCCTTGCAGACCAAGCTAGTCAGGTTTATAGGGCGATAGTTCCCGGGGTCTGTTGTGGCTCCACCTTTGTGGAGTGGAATAACAGCTGCTGTGCGCCACTCTATGGGTATGTAGCCTGTGGAGAGGCTGAGTTTGAACAGTGTGTTTAGGTGAGGGGTTAGTTCGTCTTTGAGCTTGTGTAGGACGCAGCCTGGGACACCGTCCAGTCCCATTGATGCTGTGTTTTTGGCTTTGAAGTGGGATGTTTTAACCTGAGTGTCTGTGATTTCAGGGACTCTACATTCTTCTGGTATGGTTATGGGCCCTCTTGGGGGTGAAGTTTGCGCTGAACCTGTCTGCCAGGATGTTGGCGATATTGGTCGGTTCAGTGTATTTTTTTGCCATTCTACACTAAGTCCGAGCAGATCTGAGCATTGCCACTTAGATTCTTCACATAGCTAAAGAATGCCTTGGAGTCCTTGGCAATTTTTCTTTCAAACCTCGCCTTGGATGACTTTATGAGGGATCGTAGTTTCTTGCTGATACTGATCAGGGATGTCTTCCCTTCTTGGGATTTTACTCTTTTCTGTACTAGTTTCAAGCTAGGGGTTTTGTTCCCTACAAGGCTTAATGAACAATTGTAGCTAGCCAATCAACAAGAGTATTTCATTGACCAATTTGTTATATAAATGGCTTATGTGTTTTTATTACACTGATGATGAAGGCTTTTTGAATCTGCCGGAGCCGGACTGGTTTGCTGTGATTTAATGGACTAAAGGATCTATTGATTTACACACCGCTATGTGCTGGCTCTTATGTTTGCAATTACTTTTGTTTTTTTGAAGCGGTACACTTGCCGGGACTGTTTTTTTCCCTAGTACGTACCTTGCCTGCTGTTCGTGTGTTATGTTTGGGATTCGGTCAGAAATGCACTTGTTTCATTCGGTCTTATTATGGTCGTACCAGAGGATTTATTTTCTTACTTTGGGTTTATGATTGCCTGAAGATATCGGATTTGTTTTACATTTTTGTGTCTGTTTTCCAATTCCTTTTGGGCGAGTGTTGTGGCCAGCTTTGTTGTTTGTATTACCTGACCGTTTTATGTTTCCTGTGAGTGGCCTTTTTAGTTTACGAGCACTGGAACTTATTGCAGGACCTGTGTTAATACATACCGACCAAGTGGTGATTCTGAAGTAATGCAAGGGATTTTTCCTTGCCCGTTATCGTATTTACCATTACTAGTTGATTGATTTACACATCCTTTTGGCGGTTCTTCTACCCCCATGGCTAAGCAGCAAATCAGTTAAATTCGGGAGGATTGGACTGGACTCTGCTTCCATCATAGGAATGACATGTTTACGTGGGGACAACTTGCCCTGGGGATGCCCGTTTGTTAGGTGATTGTGATTTGAACACACTCAGTGTTTTCCATTAAACGGAGGAACTTCTGTAGTTGTTTGAAACCACTACACTGGGTGACACATCTATAGCTGTTACCGCAGTGGTTTTCTCCAAGTGGGTTATTGAACTTTACATCGATTTTACGGAAGGAAAATGGAATGGTGCTTTTCTTTTTAACAACAGGGAAGATGAGCTCAGTTGGGTAAGAACTTTTTGTGGGGGATGTGTACGACCATGATGTGACTGTGTTTGTGGAACTATTACCATGATTTTTTCAGTGTAACCATATTGGGACACTTATTGTTCACACACATAAACAACAAGAACTTTCTGTGGGGGATGTGCATTTGATTTATGACTGCGACTTGACTGAGTTCGTGGTATCGTTAATACAAGGAACCATTTCTGTAGCTTTTCTGAGTAACCTTTTGGGGACACAGTACATAAACTAGTTCACATATACTTTATGTGTGTGTGTGTGTGTGTGTGTGTGTGTGTGTGTGTGTGTGTGTGTGTGTGTGTGTGTGTGTATATATATATATATATATATATATATATATATATATATATATAATGTGTGTGTATATATAGTATTTTAATTCTAGTCTAGTGATATACTGTACATTTATTGTTTATATCTTTTAGTATAACAATTGTCTTTATATTTTAGGTGGCCTTTGACATCAGCATATGTTTTGAACAGTGTATTTTTTATCATATTCTACAAATTGATTACCGGACATAAAATGGGATATTTAATTGTTCATAATTAGTTTATGGTACATTCCTATCTGAACATTTTCACTAGGGGATACAGCTTTGAGTTTTTAGGTTTGGGTTCAATGTATTACCATATTAGACACATGACTTTGATTCCATTACTTTATTTGTTTATTTTTTTCACATTGGCGTCATCTAAATTTGAATTTACATTAGTTACTTCAGGATAGGGAGTTGCTAGGCCCATGTTATCAGGGCTTGGTCACCGGTTATGTTTGTGTGTAATTGACTTATTAAAGCATTCAAGTTTGAGATTTTAGTGCAGGATTGGTATGCATTAATATTTGGAATAACATATTTTGGTAATTAAGGGACGTAGCACAGTGGATCTTTGATTTGATTTTGCTTTGGTCTATAGCAACATTGGGGTGATTATGCAGGGGCTGTAATAGTACTCTTGATCGCTTACACTAAATCTTTATTTTTCAGGGGTACGTAGCACTGCACTTCCTCAAGTCTTGCACCCCGGATTAAATTTTATAATCCATCTCTGGACATTTTTATATTATTTTGGATCCACAACCATTGGCTATTATTGTCCCTTCAGGATCTTTCATGCTGCTATACTTGGCCTATGCATGATCTTGCATAGCTTTTACCTGCACTAATCTATTACAGCCCTTGTGGTCTTTGTACCTTATGGTTAAAATTATTTATCCCTGAATAGGGTAATTATTGACTGGCCATTTTTTTGGGCATTTATACACACATGTGCCTTGGGTGTACCAGTTGCTGATAGTCTACGAGGCTGGAGCTGTGCATCCATTTCTTAAGGTTATTGTTGGACTCTCCAGTTTAATTAGTTGTATTTTACCTTATACTATTTGGAAATCATGGATCTTATACAGCTTTTGAAGGGCCTTTCCTCCGATAGGGATGATATTGGGATTTTTGGTTTGGGACCCCAGGCCGACTCTACTGACTCTTTGGATGGCACTGAACCAACTACATCTTGCTCAGCTGTTTTTCAGAGGCTATCTAAGGGTATGAGGTCCTTTCGGACCAATGTTTGGCACCTCAGACTTTTCAAAACCTACCTAGCGAAAAATATTTGCCCTAGGGGTTTGAGTTCGCATAAAATCCTTGGTTTCTAATGTTGATGAGGAACTTGCAGAACAATGTGCTTCGGCCCAACAAAAGGCTTCGATGAGCTTTGTAGAGGCTTTAGTGGCATATTATGATAAGTGCATAGACTTGGGAATCTCAGAGGTTGTCACCATTTACAAAGGCGCCAAAAGATTTGAGGAACAAATCATGTTACAGTACCTGTTTAAAACAATTGAGAAAAGAATTGCTCACTTTGGAACAATTGAAAGATAGGAAGATGTGTAAATTTCATAGAGATTATGTTGATTATGACCAAGGGAGGCCTTTTGGTCCACATAAGAATGTCAAATTCTGTAATAGAGGGAGCAAACCTATGAAGAGGAAGCGACCCATTTCCATACTTAGGAAACCCAACACCCAATATAATTGTACTTCTGGGGGAGACTCTTCATCTATGACGGACTCCGAATCACAACATACCACAGCATCCCCTACTGCTAAATGCAGGAATTCTGCTATCCCTTTAGTGGCAGACAGCATAGGGGAGGGCATAAACATCACAGACATTCACAATGTGGAGACATTGCTTCATATCGTAACAAGCAAATAAATACATGTGACAATGTACTCAATATCTCATCCTCATCTTTGACACAGATTGAACTTGAGCTTTTGAATAAAGGGCTTAATTTTGTACCTGCATTTATAGTATCTAAAGATTCTTTGGCACAAGATGTCATTGCATTTTGTCGTTTACTTAACTTAAGACTTTTTTTTTTGATCAGCCAACCATGGAATCAGTGGGCAACTCATTTAGATTTCACAAATCCAAATTTATACCTCCCATGCGACATTCTGTTCACATGTTTCAAAACAGGGTGCTCAAAGATCTGCATTTCCATTTTCGGGATATGCGCATATTGACACACAACCTCTCAAAGATCGAACAGCAGGCACTATACAATTTACAAAAAAAAACAGAAATGTGGTCATTTTACCAGCTGATAAAGGTGGGGGCTGTAGTAGTTATGGATTGGACCAACTATGATGCAGAAGCTCAAAAACAGCTGAATAATAGGCAGCATTATATGCACATGCCCCTGGATCCTACTCTTAGATTTAGATAGATAGATGAATATCTTTGTCTCTTGAGGAAGGCATCATTACCAAGACCACCCTACAGCACTTAACTGTCTCTGACCCCCAACACCAGTACTTATATTTATTACCTAAAATGCATAAATCCGTGCATGACCCCCCCCTGGTAGACCAATAGTTTCTGGCAGAGGTTCTCTCACTGAACCTTTATCACATGTTTTGACCCAATATCTCCGACCACTTTTGAAACATTAGGGCTCGCATTCAAGACACTACTTAATTTTTACAAATTGGACACTCAAATTGACCCAGGATGGTTATTATGCACAATGGATGTGTCTTCACTTTACACCGATATTCCTCATTGGGCAGGACTGCAAGCTGTAGAACACTGGTTATTCAAAGCTGAACTATATCCACCTGGTTTTAATATATTTCTCATTTGTCTTGCAGAACACATACTCACTAAGAATATCTTCTGTTATCAAGACAACTGTTTTTGGCAAACACAGGGTACTGCAATGGGGGCATCTTTTGCCCCTATCTACGTTGACCTTTTCATGGCATTCATCGAGGAACAACTTGTCTAGGATTCCCTCCATAATTTATTTCTTGAGGAAATGGATGGACATATGGCGATGCTATCTTGATGGCTGCTGGTTGGTATGGAAGGCAGATGTGGCCTATTTACAGGAGTGTAGGGAGTATATTAATGCGAACAAGTAGTGTATTCAATTTACAGTCAATTATGATCCGTACCAAATTACATTTCTTGATGTTCTTTTTACCAGGAACTGGGAATTACACATTTGACACACAGGTTTATCGCATATATCCCCAGTATAATACTTTGTTACACGCAGCGAGTTTCCATTCACCACATATCACATGCAATATTCCCAAATCGCAGTTTCTTCACATCTAAACGGATATGTTCACATCCTGATAGATATGAACATTATAGAAGGGACCTTTATCAATAGGTTTCGGTCTCGTGGCTATAAACCTGGTACTATATTTTCGGCCAGTAATCAGGTTTCTTCTATTGATAGGCAGGACCTAATGGTATACAAAGATCGACAATCACCCAACCAGTAATCAGATTAGAACCACTTAATGGGCAGAATGCTCACACATTGTTGGACATTATTAATAGACATTGGAACATACTTCTGGCCGATCAGAGATCAACACAAATACTTAGGCTAGATGTCTTTTCTCTTATTGGAGAGGCAAATCACTTGGATCACATTTCAGCTATTATAAACATGGGCCCAACAAAGCAGGCGCTTATTCTCAAACCACCTTGACAGGGGCTCTGTTGTATGGATGTGTCCCATGTTGTCACTGAACACACTGTGTTAGATTAATTAAAACAAACAATTTACTAGCAGAAACATGGGTATGGTCTATGACATCAGATTCCTAGTTAATTACAGTACAGAATGGGCCATATATTTGGCGACGTGCTCATGCTCATATTTTTATGTTGGACAAACCTCACGTCCTGTCAGACTCCGCATAGCTGAACATATGAGAGATATCGGGCACAAAAGAATGAGTAATGCTTTATACGAACATTCTTTGGTACACCTAGCAGGAAGCTTTAGATTCAGCATTGATAAAACTAGTGGTGTCAAGCCAAATAAATTTGGTTGGCACAATATATTAAACCATAAAGAAAAAAAGTGGATCATTAAGCTAGGGGGTTTGTTCCCACCAGGGCTTAATGAACAATTGTAGCCAGACAATCAACAGGAGTGTTTCACTGACTAATTTGTTATATAAATGGCTTTTCTTATGTGTTTTTATTACACTGATGAAGGCTTTTTGAATGATTTGATGGAATAAAGGATCTATTGATTTACACACCACTGTCTGCTGGCTCTTATGTTTGCAATAGCTTTAGAAGAGGCCATACTGAAAGGAAAATTTCACGTTTCAGATAACTACCGGCAGGTTTAGTACACACTTCTAACAGCAACGTACAAAAAGTCTACAGAACTGATGAGGAAACTATAAACTGTAGAGAAAAGGTAACAACAGAGACCTAAATAACTGTCCTGTAAACATTTCCTTCCAAAGTAACTTTAATTAAAAAGTAAATCCTGTAGCAAAAAAAAAAAAGTTAGAGTAAAAAAAATAGACTGAGAAAGTAAAAGAAAAACATACTTAAAATGGTGCTGAAAGAATCGGAGGAGGAAGTTATGACTAAATATCCATTCTGACAGGAAAATTGCTCCAAAAAAGAAATGACAGCTTGGTATTCAATGCTGATCTAGGAAATGCAATCAAGTTCAAAAATAAAGGAAAACATCCATTTGCACTTAAACAATAACCAGAGAACGTATGGCTATATTTCAGAGATGGTGACTACTTGCACAGCTGAAGAGCTCTGGCACTGGGTCCTCAGGCACTGCACATTGAGATAAAGGGGAGGGGCTAGGATGGCCTGGGAAAGTTTTATGAGCTGGGCAATTCCAGTGTCAAGAATGGTATCAAAGGCTTTGGCCAAGCCAGTTAGACCATGTGAATTGATTTGCTTAAGTTTAATGCATTACTGACATGTTCAAAGAAGCCCAGCAGGTTCAGGGGGCAAACTTGCAGACTGCTTATGTTCATGTTAATCCGCTCCATAATAATGCATTCCACTGCTTTGCAGATAAGGCTAATAAGGCTTATAGGTCTGTAGTTGCCTAGTTCAGTAGTGGATACCCCCCCCTCCCCCCATGGAGCAGGATGACTATAGTTCTCCATTCCTCAGGCATAAAGCCAGTGGAGATGCTGAGGTTGAGTATGTCTTCCAGACAGTCACTGAGGCTGAAAAGAAGGTGGCTTGGCACATTATCAGGATCCATGCAGCACACGTTTCTGTATTTGGAATGAATATTTCAGGCCTGCCCTTGGGTGATCAGAGGGGGTAGTGTAGGTGCACTGATTAGTTAAGGGAAGTTAGGATGAGATAAATGAGTAAAGTTAGAGATGAATTTGTCCAATAAAACCGTTGTCCATGACCTCAGTAGATGAGTAAGTGTGCTTGTTCTGTGTTAGCTCTGGACATTACCAGGCATTAACTCTAAGGTTTCTGACAGAGCTGAAGAAGGATTTGTGGTTGTCCTTAGCAGAGGAAGCAGTTCTATGTTCATACTTGCTTTTGGACAATTTCATTTTGCTTCTCCGTTCCAGATGATGAGATGGTAAATTTGCTTTTGTGGACTATTAAGTATTTTCCTTTTATTGTTTACAAGGTTTCACCATAGGTGTCTATTCCTGAAGTTGGCATTGTATTCATGTTTTATGGGGACAGATGCCTCAATACATGCTTTCAGGATGGTGTAGAAATTATCTACAAATGTGTTGGCATGTGAGATGGGGCCATTGAGGTGAAGAGGGCACTTGCATTTCATCATGTCATCAGTTATCTGGATTAGGTGTGCCTTGGAGTTGTCCCTGAAGACTGAGGCGTCTGTGGTAAGTCAGGTTTTACCCTTTTAGTGAGTGCTGCCAAATGGTGATCAGATTTGACTAATAATGTGATAACTGCAGTCCACTTCAATGCAGACATGATTTAAATATTATCGGGTGGGGGAAGTAGGGAGTGTATGTTGAAGTGGACAGACATGGATCACTGAAGGTATATTGTTACACTGGGAATGTGCTGATCGCTCAACAGCTCTTCCATGAAGAGCTGACAGAGCTAAGCAAGTTGGTTAAACTAGCTTTCACATATGGTAGATATTTCTCTTTTCTCCATTGCTGGGCAACTATAGAGTACATAATGCATTTTTGGGGTGTAGGAAGTCGCCCACCTGGGGCCTGCAGGTGAAATGTCCTCCTGCAAAATTAACTTAAGAATTAAATTCTCCAAATCTTTTGGATTTCTAATACCATGATGGGACTGGACCTCATTCCTAAGTTAAAGTACAATTAAAGTTCCTGAAATTAGTATTGTTTCAATCTTTGTTAGCCAGAAGTGCTCTTCGCAGCATCTGCAGTGTTCCCAGTAATGACTCCTCCTCCAGTTCATATGGATTTACATGTATGGGTAGAATATCTAAATATGATTATAGACTCTTTATAAGACCTGTTGCTCCTACTACTATTGGAACTGTTTGGTTATCTTTCTTCCACAATGCTCTCATTTTTGCCTGCAAATCCTGATATTTATGACTTTGTGTCTCTCTGTATGCAAGACACCGTAGTCACAAGGTGTGGTGATTTCAATGCTAAATGCTACTTTTGTCTTTTTTTTTTTTTTCTTGGACCACTATATCCAGTTTTCTAGCCTCTATCTTTTGAACTGTTTGTAATGGATGTTCCCATGTGATGTAGACTTCTTCATTTTCTATGATGCTTTGTGGCTCATGTTTCCAGTGATTTTCAGCCACTTCAGTACCATAATATTTGTACAATCCCCAGTGCAACAGTCTTGCCACATTATTTTGCCTTTCAGTATACAGTCCTTCTGCCACTAGTATATTGCAACCAGCAATGAGGTCGTGCTACTGTTTCCAGCAATACCTACATTACCATAATATTTGTACAATCCCCAGTGCAACAGTCTTGCCACATTATTTTGCCTTTCAGTATACAGTCCTTCTGCCATTAGTATATTGCAACCAGCAATGAGGTGTGCTACTGTTTCCAACAGAACCTACATTTGTCTGTTTCTCTCACATGTTCACTGGATTTGTGTGTATGCAGTTCACTGTCTTGGGCTGCCAATATTAACCTTTCAACTCTTGGTTCGAATTCGCCTCTCCATAACCATTCTTGTGTTCATTCCTGATCAACATGAGGTTCTTCCAGAAGTTTTCTATACTTGCAACTATATTTTCTTTCCACATTTCTTGCCTTCTAATCTGGTCCTTCACCTTATATTCTTTCTTTTGTTTTTTGACACATTCAGTTGGTCCCTGATTTTTATTTACTTCTGATTTGATTTCCAATCCTGCTTGACACCGATATGCTTCTGCTAAATTAAACAGAGAAGTCATCTTAGATTTATTCTCCTGATGTTTCAAAATGTTCACTACATTTGGATCTTGTGAGGTCAGCAGATGTGTGGAGTCCCACGATTGCAGATCTATACATGTAATCAATTTCAAGGAGGCCCATCCCTCCTACGGAACGGGGAATATATAATCTTGGTATGCACTGATTTTTATAAATCATTTGGTGGGCATGAAGCATCCTTCTTGTTTTTTTTATCTAATCTATCCAACACGTTTTGGGGCCAGTCAGTCACTCCAAAACTGTAAGTTAGGACAGGAAGAGCAAATTGGTTTATAGCTTGGATTTTGTTCCTAGATGTTAGTACTGTTTTCAGGATTAATTTAAGTCTTCTGAAGTATTCCTTACTAAGTTTTATTCACATTTGTTTGTGTTTTATTGTTGATCCTTCATAAATTCCCAAATATGTATTCTCCTTCTTACTCAAGTTCTTTTATATCACATTCTTGCCCCAAATGGATGTTTTCTGCTGCTGCAGTTTTCCTGTTTAAAGGTTGCCTTTTTACATTTATCAAGACCAAATGACATTCTTATATCCTCTGAAAAAGTTTTGACAACTTGCAATTGTGCTTTCTGTTCTCATCTGATGAGCTATACAATTTTAAATCATTGGCAAAGAAGATAAGTCTTTACACCTTGTTTTCTAGAAGGCAAATTATAGCCATGGCCTAAACTGTTAAGTAGACAGCTTAATGGGTTAATGGCAAGGCAGAATAGCAGCATTGACAGTCACCATGGAATATCCCCCTTTGAATTTTTATTCCTGGGATAATAATTTGCCTGTTTTTCATGGCTTAATTGCAAAGTGTTCTGTCACTGTAATGTAGTCGATCAGTGTAGGGTGTATCTTCTACATTAAGCACTCTTATCCATGAATGTGGAATACTCTCAAATGCTTTTTTGTAGTCAATCCATGCCATACTTAGTAGAGAACTGTAAAAAGGGGAATAATCTAAGACTTTATTTAACAACATATGATCCTTTGTTCCATAAGACTTTCTCTTATTGCCATTTAGTTCTATGGCCATAACGGAGTTTTCTTCTAAATGACTATAAACTCTGTCGGCATCAGTTCCTATGTATAGTTTATACATTGTCAGAAGGCAAGTTATTGGTCAATAATTTTAGGGTAGCTTGCAGGTTCATTCTTAAGTAGGCGCATTGTTTTTCCTGTTTACCAGGTTGGTGTCTGTTCGGGGTGCACATATAAATAGTTCTTACTCATGGCTAAATCTTTGTGCAAAGATGTTAATACTTTCAGCAACAAGTTAGGTACTGCATCTGGGCCTAGGGTTTTCCAATTGGAGGCTTTTCTTAACTTTTTTCAACCTCTCTGGCTGCTACTTCATCCCATTTCATATCCTGCACCTTTAAACCTCTTATTCTTTTCTTAACTTCTGTCCATTTAGCATCTTTGTTACATTCCACAGGATCTTCATATATACTTTTCCAAAATGTATCTTTCTTTTTTTTACCTTTCTCCCAAACTTTTTTGGGTCATCACTAAATTGCTTATTTTGTACTTTTTCCTTTATATTTATCTGTGTATCTTAGTTTTTCTGCCTGTGCTGAAATTTTTAGTTTATTTGCAATAGTATATAATAGATCCTGGTCTGTTCTAATAAATTTGATTTCTCCCCTTCCTTTCCCTCACTATCATGTGTTCTTGTGGTAGAACTTTTATCAGTTAATTTAGCAGCGCAGTAATATATTCTGTTTACTTCTGTTATATTGCATGGGTCTCTATGGACAGTCCTAATTAATGTCTTCATTTGTTTTATCAGACTTCTGACTTTTGGTGTTTTATTAACCTTCTCCAGTCTATGGCCATTAAATCAAGCAACTCTTCTCTTAGCTCATTTTCTTCCAAACTGAGTTCACATCCCTTGTTTTCCAGTTCCTGCGGGCATTCAATGGAAGGTTCTATAACATCTTCCTGTGGCACATTCTCTTCAGTTTCATCCTGTGTCACCCGTTGCTTTATCCTATGGAAACATCACTCCTCAACATTGACTGCATCAGAGTTTCCACAGTTTCCTGTTCCTTCCCTTGCTGTCTAGAATCAAGTGAATGTTTATATTGGCTTCCTGTGGAAGGCTCAAAATTATCTTCAAATATCACCTGAAAAATTGTTTCCTGTTCCACTGGTTTTCCCTCAATTTGGATATCTATTACTCTATTCTGTTGTGGTACTTTCTGAATTAGACTTTCTCCACTGAATCATTCACTATGCAGGTATTCCATAACCTCAGTTTCTATTTCTTTAACTTCTCCATTACTAATCTCCTGTTCTGTGGTTCCTCTTTGTCTTCTTATTGTTTGTATTGTAAAGTTTTCCATGTCTGGATTCCTTTGCCTGTATCTCTCTTCAAATATATTTGGTGCAGCTCTTTTTGTATTGGTTAGTATTGCTTTCTCCTTGGCTTAAATACTACACCATTTTCTTTCCCATGTCCATGTTTCTTAGTCAGATGTTTCCTGATCTTCATGTTTCTCCCTGCTTTGGGGCAGACTCTGTCCTGCTGTGATTACCTGTGTTAGACCTTCTACACCAAATCCTTCACTTCGCAGGCACTCCATAACTTCAACTTCTATTTTTTTAACTTCTACTTTACTAATCTTCTTTTTATGTTCCATCTTTGTGGTGATATTTTTTATTGTGAAATTTTCCATATCCAGATGCCTTTGCCTGTATTACTCTTCGAATATCTTTGGGGCTGCTTTCATTACATTGATTAATTTGGCTTTCTCCTTTGCATAAATATTGCACCATGTCAGATCTCTTTTTTTCTTTTCCATGTCCACATTTCTTTTTTATGCTTTTCAAATATCTCTTGGTTTTGTTGTTTATATTTTTTGCACTTCCTCAGATGTTTCTTTTTCCAAACATATCAAGGTTTCTTGATCTATATATTGTTTTTCACAAATCTGTTGTATTAATGAACACAAATTTTCATTTGAAGCTTCTCACAGTTTTTCTTGAAGAATTTCTCTCGTAATCATTATATATATATAATTATATTGTGTCTGGAAATTCTGGGCTTTTTGTATAATAGTAACAGTACATAATTTATTTTTCTCCCCAGTAGTCCACTTTATTGTCTTTATGGCTCTTCTTTAGCCTATCAGTTTTTCTGACTTTTGTAGACTGCTACTTCTTTCTACAACAGGGGGTCATCCTCCCAATGGGCCTGGCCTGGCCCCATTGTAGTATTGTTTCTGCATTTTGCGGAATCTACACTGTCACCTTTTCCATTCCGGGCACCAGTGCACCTACCAGGATTCAACACTTTTTTTATCCTGGGTCTTGTGTAGCCAGCTATCTTTTTTAGTTTTTGACCTACTTCTGTCCATAATAAATGCTATATAAATACAGTCTATGTATCAGTGTCACCTTGGTGAGATTTTATGAAAACATGGTCCACCTCATGAAGGTAATCACCGAGACTTGGATGAATTCAGTTTCAGCACTACTACTCTTACATGATGTTACAAAAGGAAATATTGTCAGTGTAGCTATCTGGAATTTTGTAAATAATTATATGTCATTTGTGAATATTAATATGAATTGTATAGAAGGGTGACAGAGATACTGCCAGCACAGCTGTCTGGAATTTTATAAATAATCCTATGTCATTTGTGAATATCAACATGATTCATATACTTGTCTTACAAATGTATTAGAACTGTATGTTATGTGTATATTAAACTGCCAGTACAGAAGTGTGTGTTGAACAGGGTTTGTACAGTACTGAGCCTAATTGTGTGACCACAGTGTACTCTGCTGGATAAGAGAAGAAATATATATAAACTATTGTACCTATGTAAATGTATATGTTTTAAAAGTGGGAACTAGGACATAGAGGGTTAACTTGCAAAACTTCAAGAAAATGCATGAAATTAAATTGTTTTATGATTGTGCTATAAAGGTTAGTTTCAGTGCAGCAAGGAGATGGGGTGGGTACCTTCTGCATTGTTTGGTAAGTGTTTTATTGTTTTATATCTTCCAGCAGTTGCAAAGATCAGAGATATTTATTTTTCACAGGGAGAAGCTAAATGCTGGCAGTTTCTAGCAATGGGGGGTTTTCACCTGGGATACTCAGATGACAAAAATGATCCTGCAAGTATCCAAGCGGCAATATTTGAGATATTAATTTAAGAGCTCTCAGAGAGAGAGGGGGGTCATTTTGTATTTTGCTTTTGACCTGACAAGAACATCCACTCACCACTTCTGCCTGCTTATTGTTCTAGAAGTTAAGTTTTTAGGGCATAGTAACTTTTTCAGATTCAGGAATGAATATATTAAAGTAGATGTTTTCTTTATTTATTTGAGACTGTCCTGCAATGTTTTAAATATTTGCTGTGATTTTGAACTCTGATGTAACTGATTACTTACTGAGTATTGTCTTGTTCTTTTATTATTAAATACATTTAAACCTGTCTTTATGGCTGATATGTGAGATATGCAAATACACTAAGAGCTTAAATATATCTATTTGGTGACACTGTGGGCCACTCCTAATAACTTTGTCTCATGGTCAAACTAACTTTTGGATTAATAGTAACATTACACAGTAACATTTTCCACCCTTTTTGTTAAGGGCCATAAAGTAGCTAATAAGGAGTTAGCTGGTGGCAGTGGAAACTACCTTATAGTCTGGGCAGAAGCTGGCATAGCTATTAAACTTGTGCCAGCCTTTCCCAGGTGTGTGTGTATAAGTCAAATCTCAAAGTGCGTGTGGGTCAGCTACTTTGGCAGGGATATGAAGCACTAGTTGGACAGCGAGGGTGCTGGAGGTCTTAGCTTGACCACTCAGCTGAGATATCAACTATATAGCTGTGCCAGTGGGAGGTCTTATTGGAGATCTGGAGAAAGAGGGAGAAACCAGCCCCAGACAGAGTGCGATCTCTGTGTTCTTAAGGAAAATTGCACTTTACTATGTTTGTACTTGTCATCCTCCCAGTGTGTACATCCCCCACTGTTGCCAGTGGTGAGGATTGAGGCTCCCTGATTACTGGGCCAGTGCAGGGGCCTAACATATTAATTGGTGGGCAGTGGTGGGATATCCACATCACATATTGGTTTGTAGTGGTGATCCACATATTGGGATTCAGTGGTGTGGATACTGAATTTCTGTAGACAATAAACAGTGATCACTAAAGGTGTTTGCACTCTCAATCAGCCATGCAGTGAACATTCAGAGTTTCATATCACAATTGTTTTATATATTTATATTTTTTTGATAGTTTAGTCAGTGAGAGCAGACAAGCATTTCAGCAGAGGAATATGGCAAGCTGACAAGGAACCAGTTGGCTGAGATGTGCCAGGCTAAAGGACTGATGCATGCTAACCTGACTAAAGCAGAAATGATTGCAGCCTTGGACAGAGCTGCATCACAGACTGGCAATCAGGAGGACAACTAGGCTGGCCTTGGAGATGTACAACTCTCAGAAAATGGATAGTTCAACCTTTGCACAGAAGACATAGAAATCCATCTGGAGTTAAGAGTTGAACTGGAGGCCAAATGTTTGAAAATAGAAGCAGCAGAGAGACTTCGATGTCTGGAGGCTGAGTTAAATAAGAAGCCATGATGTCTGGAAGCTGAGGAGAATGACAGGCAGGGGCAACATGAAAAGGAGATACTGACTCTTCGCCAGGGTCATGGAGGTAATGAAAAAGGGAGTAACCGAACCCCAAAAGCAACAACGGTCGGTACATTTCTTCCACAATTTACAGAAGGGGATAATGCTGATACTTTAATTGATATGTTTGAAAGGGTATGTAAACAGTATGTTGACCAATAGCTCTGGGTACAGTTTCTGACCCACTTACTCCATGGTAAAGCTGTAATGGTTATTTCCAGATTGTCTGATACTGATTGCTTAGATTATAATACTGTTGAAATTGTCTTCTAGAATGTTTTAAGGTAACACCTAAAGCTTCTAGAAAAAAGTTTCATGAGCATTGACGCAAGGCAGATGAAAGTGTGTGTGAATATACTGCTGAACTAAGCACTTTTTCATAGGTGGGTGAGTGGATGTCAGGTCACCACTTTTGAAGGGCTAGCAGACCTTTTGGTGAGGGAACAAGCTCTTAGAACTTTGCCTGAGGACATGAGAGTCTGGTTAGTGGGTTGATATAACACAGCAGATGAGTTGGGGGAAAAAGGGAGACCTTTACCTAGCAAGCAGGGCATCACTGCACAGGAAAAGGAAACCCAGTGCTGCTCATGGATTTAAGGGAACCCATGGTGAGTAGCCTAGACCACCCCAACAGAGTCTGCCAGTAACAGGGGAAGCCACTAGTTCGGGTACATGTCCAGGACCAAGGGTTAAATGTTTTAAATGCAACCTGTGGGGCCATGCAGCATGTAGATGTCCATGGAGGCAAGGTGGGGAACAAAAGGTGGGAGAGCTAGTAAGTGGGAATGACAGATTGCCAGCAGTAAGTTGTCTTGAGACAACAAAGGTACCAAAATACCACATGAGGTTATATTTTATCTTAGTAAATGTCCATTGATAAGAGAGAGACGGCCTCTGACCTAACCATTGGGAAGCCTGCAATAGTTAAAGAGGAGCATTACTCGCTTGGGCAGTCTACTCCATTCAGAGCTAGGACCCCATTCCAAATATTTTTGGCTAGGATTCACCTTGACAGGGAGGGTAAAAAAGGAATCCAGCAAGTACTGTAGGTATGTTTGAGGATATCCCTGCAGATGTTCTGATTGGGAATGATTTTGATAATGCAGTACCTTGTGTGCATGCAGTGACATGCAGCCAGGCTTGGAGACTAGCATTTGGGTCTGGTAGCCTGGGGGAGACCCAGACAGACTTAAAGCCAGGGCTGGTGTGGTGGTTACTTCAGAGGGGGAGCTACCCTGTAGCAGTGAGACTGAAGGTGAGTCAAAGCTGCATGTGGGTACTGATTTTCCCTTGGACAAAGTGACTGCAAAGGAAGAGGTGAGTAGTAGTACCCAGGCTGAAAGTGAGGCACCATTGTGAGAAAACCCAACTTCCTGTGGAAGGGGAGCTGGGAAGGGTTACAAAGAGAGAGTTGAGACAGGCTCAACTCTCAGACCCTACATTACAAGGCCTGAGGGATGTAGCTAGTGAGGAACCTGATTCTCAGGGTAAGGGGAATCTCTATACTGGGACAAAGTGTCACTGTATAGAAAGTGGACCCCTGAGGGAGGGCTAGAGGTGAGAGAATACTGGAGTTGGTAGTGCCCAGAACCTACCAACTGGAACTTCTAGCCATAGCCCATGATATTCCCTTTACAGGTCATATGGCATAAAGCATACCAAAGACGTATTATGCAGAACCTTTGTTGGTTTGAGATTTCTAGAGATATAACAGGGTACTGCAGGACCTGTGAGCAGTGCCAAAAGGTAGGAAAGGCAGAAGACAAGGAGAAAGATCCTTTGATGCCTTTGCCTGTGATTGAGGAGCCATTTCAAAGGGTAGCTATGGATACTGTGGGGCCTCTGAGTACCCCAAATTCCAAAGGGAAAAAGTATATCCTAGGAAATACTGACTGACAAGAGGTGTCAATTTTATGTCAGACTTGCTGCGTTGTCTGTGGAAGCACTGTGGGGTGAAGCACCTAAAGACCACCACCTACCATCCCCAGACTAATGATCTTGTGAAGAGGTTAAACTCTACACTCGTGACCATGCTACAGGCATTTGCAGACCAGTTCAAGAGGGACTGGAACAAATATTTGCCCCATCTGTTTTGATAACAGAGAAGTTCCCCAGGAATCCACAGGTTTTTCACCCATTGAGTTGCTGTATGGGCATAGGGTGAGGGGACCTCTAGATTTGATTTGAGATGAATGTGGGGGTGTGTGTGAATCCCACAAGGAGTCTGTTGTGGCATATGTACTAAACTTCAGGACAAGCCTCCCGGAGCTCACGGGTTTCTCACAGTAGAACCTGGCAGAAGCCCAACAGCAGAAATAGGTCTGGTATGACAGGAATGCTTTAGCTAGAGAGTATGCTGTGGGGCAGCCGGTAATGGTTCTCATTCCTGTCAGACATAACTAGCTGCAGGCAGCTTGGGAGGGACCCTTCAAAGTGGTAAGGAAGGTTAGTGATGTTAACTACATGGTAGAACTTCTAGAAAGGAGGCAGGGGCATAAATTGTACCATGTTAACATGATGAAACCTTACCATGATAGGGAGGCCCTTGTGCTGAGTATTAGCAGTACAAGGCAGGAGGAGTCTGAGGAGGATATTTGGCTGTGGGAAGCCAGCCAAATCCCAAATTACTGTGGAGGAGCCTAGGGTTGCAGGCATATGATAGGACAGTGCAGCACTGTACTGGGGGTCAGCAATGCCAAGGCAGGTGTAATCTCAAGACAGGGTATGGGGTAGCTTATTCCCAGATAGGCTCATCCTCTCAAGCAACGTTTCTCAAGGGTCATTTGAAAAACTAGCTTGAGGTTTTGAGGGGGGGTGTCACAAAAGGAAATATTGTCAGTCTAGCTATCTGGAATGTTGTAAATAATTATGTCATTGGTGAATATTAATATGATATAGAAGTGTGACAGAGGGAGATACTGCCAGCACAGCTGTCTCGAATTTTGTAAACAATCGTATGTCATTTGTGAATATCAACATGATTCATATGCTTGTCTTACAAATTTATTAGAACTGTATGTTGTGTGTATATTAAACTGCTGGTACTGAAGTATGTGTCTAACAGGGTTTGTACAGTATTGAGCCTAGATGTGTGGCCACAGTGTACCCTGCTGGATTAGAAGAGCACTCCATATAAACTATTGTACCTGTATAAATGTATATGTTGTGGGAACTAGAACATAGAGGGTTAACTTGCAAAACTTCAAGAAAATAGTTGAAATTAAATTGTATGATTGTGCTATAAAAGTTAGTTTCAATGCAGCAAGGAGACGGGATGTCTAGAACTAGGGAGCCTTCTGCATTGTCTTGTAAGTGTTTTATTGTTTTAGGTCTTCCAACAGTTGCAAAGATATGAGAAATATGTATTTGTCACAGGGTGATGCTAAATGCTGGCAGTTTCTATCAATGGGGGGTTTCACCTGGGATAGTCCGATGACAAAAGTGATGTCATCCTGCAAGTATCTCAGCAGCAATATTTGAGATATTAATTTAAAAACTCTCTGAGAGAGAGGGCATTTGGTATTTTGTCTTTGACCTGACAAGAACATCCATTCACCACTTCTGCCTGCTTGTTTATAAGTAAGTTCTTAGGGCATAGTAACTCATTCAGATAGGAATATAGTAAAGTATAGCTTAGATGTGTTCTGTATTTATTTGACACTGTCTTGCAATGTTGTTTTAAATATTTCCTGTGATTTTTGAACTCTCATTTAACTGGTTACTTTCCCACTTACATCTAGCATCAAACGCTAGAGGAGTGGTTTCCAGCTCTGAAATTGTAATTTTATTAGCCTTTTTGGGATGATTTCTATCCCTTTCAACTTTCTGGCTTAAAAATGCACGTGTTTGCACATTTTTCACATTGTGCAGCACTGTGAGGCTACAGTTAAACTATTCCAGGTGCCAGAAAGTCTGCTCTCCAAATTTTCCCTTAGAACTAGCTGGTTTCTCAGTAGTAGCACTAAAATCTGAACCCCCTGAAACTAGCACTTGCTCTACAACCTGCTGGAAAGCACTAGGAAGCCTGAAACTGATACAAGCACTTGGCTCCCCTTGTCAGTAAAAAGCACCTAAATAGGCATGCCCAAGGGTCAGCTTCTGGTGATTTCTCCAGTCCACCTGGTGAATCTGGGCATACTGGGGCAATGCGGCAACTGCCTCATGTACACAGACAATCCGACCACCCAACACTACAACCTGCGAGAGATGCACTTACATAGACAAACTGGAAGCAAAGCTCTCTCTGGCCAAGATTGTGCTAGACAGTCAAGAGGAGAAGGTTAACACCTGCATTACACCTCAAGTAACTCCTAGCCCTTCAAAACCCACACATCGCAACACTAAACCCACATATGTGGGGGCCCTTAACATTAACCTGCCCAAGCAACAAGGACCTCCGAAGCTGAAACGCAAACAAACACCAGTCACAACCAAAGTGACACATAGCTCACCAGTGTGCCACCCAACAACAGCCCCTAAGGCAAGACAATGTACCCACCACTTTAGTCATAGGTGACTCTATAGTCAGGCACACTGTCCCACTCACCAGGCTGAACAAGGAGTAAATTACAGTCAGCTGCCTGTCTGGTGCCGGGATCCGCCGCATAATGCATGCACTCAAGTCACTCCAAGTACAAATATGACTCTGTCCTTGTCCATGCTGGAGTGAATGACTTGAGACGTATCTCCCTGGACTACAGGAAAAGAGACATGGAAGAGGTCTTGGATCATGATGTATGACCCTAGCCCTGAGTAGCATCCTGCCTTCACCCAGAATGATACCACAGTATAAGGACAAAATCATTGACTTCAACAATTGGCTAAGCTTCTGATGTCATTCAAAGGGGATCCAGTATTTGTCTGCCTGGGAAGACATGATCGACAAACCACAATGCTTTGCCAGAGATGGTCTGCACCTGTCACCCCTGGGATTCAGGTTACTGGCTAAAGCTCTTGCCACCCCTATAGTGCCTTTTTTAGGCAAGGTTCAAAGGATAAAAACCACCACCGTAACAGATAAAAGCATGCAAAATCTTAAGGTAATGCTACTCAATGCTAAGTCTAAACCTCAAAATGCACTCTTTCGAGGCACTCCTAAAAATGGAGAACATCGATATCTGTGTGCAGTAAATGAGACCTGGTTCAAGGCTCCAGAGAGCACCCCTGGAATACCAGGCTACAATTCTTACCACACTTTTCAGCCACAAAGCCAAGACCGAAACACTAAAGGTGGACGAGTGTCCATATTCACACTTCCAGGCTAGTTGCCCAACACAATGCATCTGAAATTCTCCAGGTGCAACTATCACTAGGTAAGATTGCAATCCAAGTTTTGGCTTGCTACAGATCCCCCACCATGCCCCAAGATTCCCACTACACCTTTCTAAACATACTGGAAAATATTAAGATACAACCAAACACCCTAATACTGGGAGATTTCAACTACCCTGCCATTAATTGGGAAAACTACTCGGGTACCTACTCCTTTTCCCAACGTTTCTTGGAATTCATAAATTCCAATGTCCTGGATCAATTAATCAATTGTCCCACCAGTGGCTCCAATATCCTAGACCTGGTCATTACCAACATGGGAGAAAGATGCTCCACAGCAGTGGTCACCCCCTCATTGGTCAGGTCTGACCATAAGCAAATCACCCTTGACATCCACATCCCACCCCCTCCCCCCAGTAAGGAAGCCTCCTTAAACTTCTCCAAAGCCAACTTCATGCTACTGAAGTCAGAAGTGACAGACTTCACAACACCTACGCAGACAGGATCTGGAAGTTCGTCCTGCACTAAGGCACTGTATGAGCGCATCCATTCGTGCATGAATCGTGCCATCCCAAATGGAACCAAGATGCTCTTCTCCAAAAAAAAGGAAGCCAATCTGGTGGTCCCCTGCTATAAACAAACTATAGAACAGAAGGAAGAAACTGTTGTAGAAAAGAGGAAAATCCCAGGATGCAAAAAACTCCCTCACCAGCCTCAGTAAGCTGCTGAGATCCCTCATAAAATCCTCAAAAGCTAGTTACGAAAATAAAATTGCCAACTATTCCAAAGACAACCACAAGGCATTCTATAGTTATGTCAAGAATCTAAATGGCAATGCTCAGATCTGCTCTGAGCTACAACAGAATGGCATTAAATATACTGATCCCAAGGATATTGCCAGTATCCTGGCAGATCTATTTAGTGCCAACTTCACCTCCCTCTCACCCCCTAAATGGCCCATCTCAATACCAAAAGTTTGCCAAATTCCGATAATCACGGCTCCAAAGCTAAGAATACAGCATCCATGGGACCAGATGACATCCCAGGCTGTGCTACATGAACTACAAAATGAACTGGCAACTCAGTGTCATGTTTAATCATAGCCTCACCTCAGGCTTCGTGCCCACTGAATGGCGCACAGCTACAGTTATCCCGCTCCACAAGGGGTGATCCGCCTTGGATCCCGGGAACTACTGTCCCATCAGTCTGACGAGCCTGATCTGCAAGGGCATGGAACGGATTATCATGGAACTTGTAAACAAAGACATTGGCAACCTTCAAACACTGGACCCTACCCAGTTTGGGTTTGTGAAGGGCCGATCCTGTCACCTGAATCTGATTGACTTCTTTGAATCAATCTCCAGAGCTGTGGACGAGGGTAAGGCTGTCCACACAGCCTAT
This sequence comes from Protopterus annectens, assembly GCF_019279795.1. Taxonomy (NCBI): domain Eukaryota; kingdom Metazoa; phylum Chordata; order Ceratodontiformes; family Protopteridae; genus Protopterus; species Protopterus annectens. The sequence continues at coordinate 134,921,911 of NC_056741.1, forward strand.
CTGGACCTTGCCAAGGCCTTTGACACCATCCCCCTCTCTGGAATCCTAGATAAACTTACTAAGCTGGGCATAAAACCCCTACGTCACTCGATGGGTTGCCAACTGGCTTACTGACAGAACCCAGACTGTAAAAGTAGCAGACTCCAAATCCATCTCCAGACAAGTGACAAGTGGAGTACCTCAGGGTTCAGTCCTGAGATCACTCTTGTTTGGCATCTACTTCTCAGAAGTACAGGCCAACACTAAGGGACTTTGGCCAACAAAGTTCGCAGATGACTGCAAACTGGGAGCCATTACTGAATCCTCAAATGATGTGGATATTCTACAAAAGGGCCTTACAGAAACTGATGCCTGGTGCCAGAGCCATGGGCTCAAGCTTAATGCCAAGAAATGTATAGTTATCCCCTTCGGAAAAAAACATGTACCCATGAATTACCACATAGGTGACCGGACACTAAACATTGAAAGTGTGATGAGAGATTTGGGGACACAGGTGGACAGTGGTCTCACTTTTGATAAGCACAACGACACAACAGTCAGGAAATCCTTCTATGTCTATGTGGCACACCTCATCACTAAGGGCTTTTTATCCAGAAAAAAGGAGGTCATTGTCCCACTGTACTTATCCCTCATTAGACCCATTATAAGAGTATAATGCCCCGTTTGGTATGTACCTCACAAGACATCTGCAACAGCTGGAAAGGCCACATAAATACCTCACTAAAAGAATCACAGGCCTAAAGCAGATGCCATATGCTGACAGTCTAAAAAAAAACTCCAGCTATACTCTGTGGCATATCGTCTACTCAGAGGCGATCTCTGCTTAACATACAAGGCCATGTCAAACCCTGAGCTGTTGGACATGCTCCACTTAAAGAAATCCCAATCCCTCAGAGCCACACACTCCAGGGATCTAAACCTTGTCATCACAATGAACAAAACATGCTAGAGGGATAGGTTCCTGACCCAGAGACTCCCCATACTCTGGAATAGACTGCCCATACATGTCAAGCAGAGCGCCTCATTGGCCCTCTTCAAAAGGAACTTTGATTGGATGGGAGATAGGAAATTCACCCCAGGGATCATGTCAGTCGCCCTGGTAGATGGGGGCCCAGAGAAGTAAATATTGTGGGAAGAAATATCCAGGGAATTGTTATGGCTAGGCTTGCATAGGCCCTAGGGCCGATAGCCTAGTGCCAACCTATGAGTATTGTCTTTTTTTTATTATTATTAAATATATTTAAACCGGTCTTTGCGGCTGATATTTGTGAGATTTACTTAAGCTCTTGGAGTGCATGCATATCTATTTTGGTGATGCTGTGGGCCACTCCTAATGGTCTGTCCCTTGGTAAAACTACCATTTGGATTAATAGTAACATTACACAGTAAGATTGGACACTCTTTGCTAAGGGCCTTAAGGTAGCTGATAAAGAGCTGGCTGGTGGCAATAAACTGTCAGCCTTTCCCAGGTGTGCGTGTGTGTGCCAGGTACTTGGGCAGGGACACAAAGCACTGCCTGGACAGAGATGGTGCTGGAGGTCTTAGCTTGGCCACTCAGCTGAGATCTCAACTCTATAGCTGTGCCATTTGAGAGTCTTATTGGGGATCTGGAGAAAGAATGAGAAACCAGCCCCAGACTATGATCTCTGTGCTCTTAAGGGGAAATTGCACTTTACTCTATGTGTACTTGTCATCCTCTGTGTGTACGTTCCTCAGTGTTGTCAGTGGTGAGGATTGAAGCTCCTTGATTACTGGGCCAGTGTAGAGGCATCACACAGGACTCAATCCCTCATCTCAAAGAAGGTAGGGCAAAATCACTAGCTATATATTTTGAGTGGAATCAAGACAGAATACCTCAGTGGATAGTCACTCCTAAATAATGAACTAGACCCTGAGATCACATCCATCCTACAGCATCTTGGAAAATATCCAAGTGAAGTCCATTTTATGACAGCACAATATCATCTACTGACAGGTTCCAGAAAATGCTAAATGCATAGCCATGGATCTAGCTGAATAGGCACTGGGTTTAATTGGAAATGCCTTATTACTAGAAGCATATCATTAGGTAATACATTCAGACCAACCAAGTTTGAGGAAAAGGAAATGAAAAGCGCTTTTATAATTTTAAGTTCTTTACAAATTAAATCCTATCTACCTGTGAACAATTAGGCAGTGCAAAATATTTTTCTTTATTTTGGAATATTCAGAAAAGAAAACTGGTAGCTTAGTTGGTTAAGGTTTAGTTCTGAGGCTACCTTAGGTATGAAGGTGGTATTATTTGTGTGTGAAAACTCTACCCTTACAAAAAGTTAGAGATGGGGTTAGCGACAGAAGACTTGCAATTCTGAGACTTTTTTTGGTCAGAATTATTACTTCGAACAGTATTTGATTTTTGCTATAGCAACAGGTTCAAAAGAAGAATGTGTCAACTCTTCGATGATAAAATTGAGATGCACTGAAGAACAGACTTTTTTAAAAGTAGGTCTAAGTAAGGAGACACACATAAGAAAGGATTTTGCAAACCATTTGGGTTTTCAAAGAGGAACAGTAAAACTTTTATAAAAGAAGGAAATTGTTGCTAAGTGTGGTCTTAAAATAGAAAGAAATGGTGCCTTTGTCAATAATGTCTTGTAGAAACTGAAACATAGAAGGGAAAAGAGCCATAAAAGGATCTATATTTCAATGAGAAACCTACAGCGAGACTTTAATCCATTTTCTCTGTTGTTTTCTGGTAGAGGTTCTTTGGACTATTGTTAGGGTTTGGACCACCCTAGGATTTTAAGTTTGGTCCTTGATCACTAGTGGAATCAGACAAGCTGCACAGATAATTTGAGGGACTGTAAATCTATATGAGGCTTGCCAGATGAGTGAGACAGACCTGGGTGAGACTCCAAAAACAAAGGCGTCTGTATTACAGGAGGCCACAGAACAGGGATCAACACTTGTTGAGGCAAAAAAGGGACTAAAAGAATGACCTTGGCCTTGCACAACTTGGAATCTCATTGTCAAGGAGAGTGGGCCAAAGGCATACATTAATCCTAGTAGCCACTGAAGGATTAGAGCATCTCTGGCTATTTGACCCTGTAGTGGGATGAGGGAGAAAAGTTCCTTCACTCAGTGTTAACCACAGAGGCAGAGAGATCACAGCAAGTCTTCACCTAATGACAGAAAATTATCCAAGCTGTTGGCAGAATTGTGGGTAACTTGTGTGGTATCAGAATACATCTGTTGAGACTCTCCACCAGCAAGTTGGGTAGACAAGGGTAGTGCACTGCTAAAAGAATATTTTATGTCTTGTAGCTCATTCCAAAAGCCTCATGGCCTCCAGAAAAAAGTAGTAGGATCTGGTTACTTCTTACTTGTTGATATACCATGCAATTGACATGTCAGATTTATAAATCTCATTCTGGTAGAGGTAGCCCCGAAATCCAGCAACACAAAAATAACTGCTCTAATTTTCAGGATGTTGATTTGAAGTAAAACCAGCTGCCTTGTATAATACTTCTCCCCACCCTAGGGCAAACACATCCATGGTGACTGTGACCACAAGAAGGGGGTTGGGGATAAAGGGCATTCTTTCTTCATAGTGGATAGATGAAGCTACAATCGTAGATGTTTGCAAAAAGCCTTGGAAAACTGAATTACCTAAACTACGGGTCCCTCTGTCTGATATAAATGCAAACAAAGGGTCTACTGCAATATTGTCAAGTGGAACCTTGCAAATGATACCAAATAAACAGTTGCTGGCATGAGTCCCAGCACCCTGAGAACTACAACTGCTGAATAAGGGTCATAGTAGATTGTATTGACATTATTCTGTCCAGTGGGAATCTGGCCACCTTTACATTGTCTGATGTTCAGCCTATGAACATGAGTGCTTGTGATGGCTTCAAATGTAACTTTACAATGTTCACTGATACTCCCAGGGACAAACATAGCAGAAGTAAGAGGTTCCTTGCCATTATTAACTACTTCATAATGGTAGCGACAAGGAGTCGGCCATGGAGTTATGGGACTACATTGATTCTGAGCAGTCTGAGGTGAGCTATTACTGCTGCCATGCTTCTAGTGAACACTTAGGGGCACTGGTGAGGTCAAATGACAGGGCTCTGAACTGGTAATGATGGGCTCTAAAGCAGAAGTACAAGAATCCACTGAGCCATTTGTAGGACACCAGAAGTAAACTTAGAAGAAACTGTAATAGATGCCCAGACGAGCAGTAGAAACACCATAAGCTCCAACAGTTCTGATGAAGTCCCCAAAGTTACATTCGGGGGATGAAAGCGCTAAACTATTAAAAGGCTTTGTACCTATACTCATTTTGTTTTATGTGTAGAGCTTATGGTGTTTCTACTGCTCGTCTGGGCATCTATTACAGTTTCTTCCAAGAAGTACAAGAATGTCAATAATAATTTGCTATCTTTATATTCAAACAGGCATCATGGAAAGCTGAACAGCAAGTCGCATCTCTCTTCACTACACACAAAAAGAGCGCATGCACCATGACCATCCAGAATTTGATTTGTCTTGAAAGCATATTTAGGCCACTGAGGTTGAATATCAGCCTGAGTTATTTCATCTTCTTGGAGACTAAAAAAAAAAATTCTGATAGGACCTGTTAGATGACTCAGGTTAGAAGCTTCTCTACTTTTTTGGTTGCTTCCTTCTATTAGTGTGGTATGTTTAGTAAAAGATGAAAGAACAGTCAGGGCACAACTTAAAAGGGAGCTGCATAGCCTCGGGAAATTATTTTTCTGATCCTCTTGCTGTGTGTGTGTGTGTGTGTGTGTGTGTGTGTGTGTGTGTGTGTGTGTGTGTGTGTGTGTGTGTGTATGTGTGTGTGTGTGTGAGATCATATCTCTCAACCATATCGAATTCCTCTGCATTTACCGGTTTTGAGGGCAAAATAATGGGGTGCCACGAATTCCTGAGTGGCCCCTTTAATTCCCAATTTATTTTATTTATTTTGAATTACAACTTTAAATTTATGGCTAATGTCACCATGCATCACCAGCCTACAGGGGGCGTGCATGAATGACATCAGCTTCTGGACTGTTTGGACTTGGTTTATTTTGAATTGTTTGGAGGGACAATAGCAGCAGTACAACAATTGCCCATGCCCAGCACCATGCCATAGCTCAGAGCCTCCAGGTAAGAAACAAAAATAACTAACTAACTAAATAGCATACATTTATTTATTTATTTAGTTATCAAATAGAAGCAAATCCAAACTCTATATCCCACACAGTTGGGTTTTGTGAAAGGTAGATCATGCCTGCTCAACCTGGTTGACTTCTTTGAGTCCTTCACCAGAGCTGTGGATGAGGACAAGGCAATTCATACAGCCCACCTTGATCTGGCCAAGGCCTTTGATACCATTCCCCACTCAGGAGTTATTGACTCACCAAACTAGGCATCAACCTCTATATCTCTAGGAGGGTTGCAAATTGGCTCACAGATAGAACCCACAGTATGAAAGTAGTGGACGTCAAGTCAGACTGCCGACCAGTCACTAGTGGATTCCCACAGGGATTGGTCATGGGTCCTCTCCTGTTTGGCATTACTTCTCAGAAGACTAGATCAACACTGATGGACTCTGGCTGACCATGACCAAAACCAAGTTCACAGATGACTGCAAGCTGGGAGCCATTATTAACTCCCCAAGTGATGTAGACATCCTACAGAAAGGTCTCAATGAGACCAATTACTGGTGTCGAAACCATGGCCTTAAGCATAATGCCAAAAAATGCATCGTCCTCCCCTTTGGGAAAAAACGCAATTCCCACCAACTCTCCTTCGACCACCACACTGCCACTGTGGTCAAAAAGTCCTTTTATGTGGCACATCTCATTACCAAGGGTTTGGCATCCAGGAAGAAAGAGGTCATAATCTCTTTACTCTTCCCTCATTAGGCCAGTCATAGAGTATAATGCCCCCATTTGGCTTGTACTTCACTAGACACATGCAACAGCTGGAAAGGCCACAAAAGTACCTTATGAAGAGGATCCTAGGCCTTAAATACATGTCTACATAGAGAAACTCAAAAAACTCAAGCTTTTCTCTGTCTCATATCATCTATTAAGAGGCGATCTCTGCTTGACTTACAAAGCCATGTCTGACCCAGCTCTGTTAGAAATGTTACATCTAAAGAAACCCCAATCCTTCCACACCACGTGCTCCAGAGGCCTCAACCTCATTACCACAATAAACAGAACATGCTGGAGGGACGGTTCATAACCCAGAGACTGCCCATGCTTTGGAATAGACTTCCCATACAAGCCAAGCAGAGCACCTCACTGGCCCTCTTCAAGAGAAGTCTTGAGTGGATGGGAAATGGAAAGTTGACCCCGGGGATCACTCCAGTGTCTCTACTCGACAGACACTAGGAACTAGGTTGGGTGGCACAATGCCAGGGTAATCCTATGGGCTGGGCTTGTAAAGGCTCCAGGGCCTTTAGCCTAGTACACACCTGTGAACCTATGAAGAACAGGGGATTTACAGGACCCAGCTTATTGTATGTGTATTTTGGCAGCAGCAGAGCTGTTAATGGCAGAAATCTAGACCAGTTCTGCAGAACTGTTTATTCAGACCAGCATGTATCTCTGTTTATATTTAAGCAAGTAGCTCCTTAGGTGTATCTCTAAGCAAGCAGCTGTAGCAGTGGTGTGCTTATGGTAGGGAATCTCATAGACAGCTCCATGTGTATCACTATTTAATCATGGGCAAGTCAGCTCTGTTAGAAAAATCTTGTTGTAATTCTTAAGCAAGGCAGCTCCTGTGTATTAGTAAGAATCTCATAGCTCCATTTAAGCAAGGCAGCTCCTGTGTGTATTTAATCAAGGAAGCTCCATTGGTGGAAGAATCCCATAGCTCAGTTTAAACAAGCAGCTGTTTATTCAGACCAGCAGCATGTATCTCTATTTATTTAAGCACATCTCATGGCTCTGTGACCGGTAGCACCATTCAAGCAAGGCAGCTTGTGTGTGGCAGGCAGCTGTTTATTCAAACTAAAGTATGCATGCATGCATGTGTGTGCGCGTGCTCTATGTATCTCTGTTTAAGCAAGACAGCCTCATTAAGAATCCCGTAGCTCCATTTAAGTAAGTGTGTTTTTTTAATCAAGGTAGCTCCGTTAGTGGAAGAATCTCATATCTCCATTTACCAGGCAGCTGTTTATTCAGACGAGCACAGATTTCTCTATTCAGAGCACATCTCATGGTTCCATTTAAGCAAGGCATCTGTTTATTCAAACCAAAGAGGGTGTATCTCGTAGTGCCGTTAGTGGAAGAATCCACGCAGGTAGCTGTTTATTCAAACCAAAGGATGTGTGTGTGCTCCGTGTATCTCTTTATAATCAAGGCCTTATGAATGTCGTAGCTCCATTTAAGTGTATGTGTGTTTATTCAAACCAAAGGACGTGTGTGTGCTCCGTGTATCTGTATTTAATCAAGGCAGCTTCATTCTGAATCTCGTAGCTCTGTTTAAATAAGTGTGTGTGTATTTAATCAAGATAGTTCCGTTAGTGGAAGAATCGCATAGCTCTGTTTTTTTAAGCAAGGTTTATTTGAACCTGTGTGTGCATGCTCTGTGTATCTATTTAATCAAGGCAGCTTCATTAAATGTGTGTATGTATTTCGATTTAATCAAGGCAGTGTATCTCTATTTAATCAAGGTAGCTTCATTAAGTTTGTGTGTGTGCCTCTGTCTGTCTCTATTTAACCAAGGCAGCTTCATTAAATGTGTGTGTGTGTGTGTGTGCGCAGTGCAAGTAAAATGCCCCTTAACTGGTTGTTAATATTGCTCAGGCTCAAACACTCTACCTTGGGTACAGGGAGCAAGAGCCTGAATTCCCTACCTATACCACCACTTGTGATTATGTTTGGCTTGTATAACTTTTGGTATGTTCCTCTTGTGGTTTTGTAGCAAATCAGTGAAAACTGAATTCACTAAATAATGATAGCCGTTTAAGTTTGTCTTCCTTTCTTGTCTTCCTATCTTTCAGGAAAGCCATGGTAACAGAAAACATCTTATTCTACCAGCTTTCTGAGAATATATAAGCAATGTTGAAAATATGTTCATGTTTTTCTGACCCTTTGTCCCCCCCCCCAATAAATTTTGGCTTTTTCCAGCTTTCTTATGCTGCATAGTTCTTCAGGAGTAGAGAAGTTTAGTGCTGCTTATACCAAGTCTCTTTGTGTTAATAACACAACAGGTAAAATGCTTGCTTTGGACACAGAAGGCTGTGGGTTCTACTCCCATAGTATGCAGTGGGATTGTTGTACTATTAAAGGGGGTGGATGTTGCAAGGGGTCTGTGATTTGAAAACAACCCAAAGAGATATTTCTTTATCTGCCACTGGCCAGATGCATTTTCTTTTAATGTTGGTTTCAGTGCTGTTTCAATTAATGTGAGTTTCAAGGGCAGATATGTTTTAATGCTAAGTCTGTTTTCATTGTGAGACTGTATTGCTTTGTTTAGCAAATGTCTATTACTGTTTGTGCTATAAAATGTAAAATGAAAGCTTTAAATGAAATCCAAATCATTGTAGAAGTAAAGCAGTATGCACATTAGTGTTTATGGTAAATGGGGTGAAATAGCCAAGAAGTGGGACATTGGAATGGCAGCGGGGGAGAGCTGTGCATGGGGGGCCCCATTCAATCATGATTTTGTGAGGGGGGAAGGACGGCAAACTCAAGACAGCCCTGGGTGGTACAAATTCAAGCTATGCCACTATCAGTAGGCCATGGAGAATGACTTTTGGAGGTTCTAGCAAACTATAATATTATTTTGCTAAGATTAGAATATTGCCTATGCCTACCATTAAATGTCCTACTTCTACCACAAAACCGACATAGAGCAAGTTACCAAAAAAAATCCTAAGGTTCAGCATCTTCTTCCTTCACAGTGAACATCATTGCTACACATGAAATGGTTACCATTTACTACAGGGTTTGGGGCCATATTTTGGTTCTGTTCTTCAGTTTGCATTTGAAAGCTGCTATCCCACAAGTCCATTGGAGTGGGTGGGATTGCTTTATTATATATGCAGATTTTATGTTAATCAACATACAGATTTGTACCCATTTTTCATGGGCCTTTGTCCAGATTTGTTATGCTTCCAGGTTAAGAGGTATGTGTGTGATGGTTAGCAATACAGGTAAATGGTAGGATAACTAACTCCTGATTGCCTCTCGAGGTGGACAGTCAGGCAAGTCTTCAAGGGTTGTGTTTATTCTTAAGGAAAGGGCCACAGAACCCCAGATATTGCAGTTGACTTCTCCCTCTAGAGTGACATCCACTGTAGAAAGTCCCATGGCAGCCAGAGTTGCTACCATACCATTGCTCATAGGGTTGCTTTTTGGAATAACAAAGCTATACATTCTTCAGACCTGCTCCTTGCAAAGGGTCGTTGTGGAGCTGAGAACTTCATACCCAACAGCTGAGAGCATTTTCTCCCTCTTGTTCATTCTTAAACAACTTCTGCTAAACTTTGGCTCAAACAAGTGTGACTCCATCAGTGGAGGCATTTGTAAAGATAATCTGAAGTTTTCTATGAAGCCATGCCTTCCTTTTCATGATGAGGCCCGAGCAAGATGTTCTCACTGCCCAATACATCATATTATGTATCAGACTCATGGAAACTGAAGTGATGTTTTGCACTGTGACTACCTGCAATTCTGTTGTGTGATGCATATCACAATGAGGCAACTTCTTCAGTGTGCAAACATTCTCCTCCATAAGGTTACTGTGCAAGCAGGTCATGTGCATCAGGCAGGTTATATCCCTAGTGAAAAAGTAACAGACACCAAAGTGCACTTTGTCATATGATCCATTGCCTGTGAATCCTTATATGGAAGATGAATTACTGTGGCCTCCTAAGAAGGTTCTTTATTGTAGCAGTCATCTTCATAATGGAGTCTTCAATGGGAGCCTCACTACAAGCATGCCTATTTTTTAGGATTCCAAACAATTTTGTCCAATTTCCTAGGAATGGGTTCCGTCATGGTGAGTTCTCACTAAGCCTTCTCTATAACTGGTGCGAATGTGCAGTCTAGGGAAGTAACCACACAGGACATAAATGGGTCAGACCAGAAAGTCTCCTTTGGGGATGTCTTCCTCTCCAGGGAGGAAAGTCAGTGGGCCAAGATCCCCTATGTCTCATTAATTATTTCCTTAAATTTAGAGTCTCTTGGAGAGGACTATGTGGAGCCTTCTCCTTTGAGATCTGTGTCTGGGGTAGAGAAGCTTTAGAGCAGAGTCAGGGTGCCTCCTCTTACACTTGCCTTTTCTAAGAACATGTGCTCAAGTGTTCAGAAAAGAGTTATTTATTTGTTTGTCTGTTTATTTATTGCAGTTGTTTACTAGTTTAGTCCGACTGGGCAGGAAGCCTACTTTTCAACATTGGCCCAATGAGAAAGGCCCCAATAATACAAGACAAAATATATGGTAGTAAACACAATATACATAAAGGCAACACTGACATTATTATAATGGTAAATACAGGTAGAAGAAACTAATTCTACGAATTGAAATGATAATGGGGCAAATTTTTACTATTAGATTAAAGAAAATTCTGGGGAAGAAGAGAGAAGAGGGATTAATAGGGAAAGCTAAGAGGTGAGTTGTACATTGAAGGAGTGAAGAGTTTGAGCGGAAAGCATGTAGTATTGTAGCTACAGATAACAGTAAAATGTAGACCAATTTAGTTGGTTATCCAGGACGGGTACAAGAGTATAGCCATGTACCCCTTAGGTTATTTCTTTCCAAGATAGATGAGGTCTCAAGAACTTTCAGTGCAACTTCTTCTTGGCACAGTGATAAAGTCCAAGGTCCCAAATTGAAAGGTAAGGTCCCATTGAAAGGACCAAAGAGAGAATCTGGATTCTATCAACCTATAAGAATGTCTGAATAACTGTTTCCATTAATTCATGTATTGAAAGTGAAACAGTAAGTGCTGAGACCACTGGCATCATGACCAGCACTGGACTCTTAGAAGTCCATGCTGAGGCCATGGTGCTAGTAGTGCTCAGCCTCAAAGCCACTAATATCAGTGCAGAGGATGGTTTCAGCATGGAATACTCAAATGCCTATGACAATGACAGCAAGAATGACATGGTAGAGACTGGTGCTTTCCCAACAGCTGATATATCAGTAATCCTCTACCTAGATGTCCTCAACACTGAAGGAGTTAAGGTCATCAGTACTAGGGGTATTAACTCCAGTGGAAGAGTGTCCACTTGTACTGATGTGGAAGGTGCAAGGATGATATTCAACTCCAAGTTTCATGATTCTGAAATAGACCTGGGTAGGAGCATATGAGGTGGACAGAACAGACCCTTCTCTAGCCGCAACAGAAATGGAGGGTGAAAGAGAGGACATCAAACTTAGTTTGGGTTTGAACACAACCATCATCACCTGGTTTCAATCCATATAAACACAGGGGCTCTGGATCAGCTTAGCTGACCTAACTGGCATGACTATAAAGGGATCAATCTGTAGCCACTTAGATAGTTCCTGCTTTAAGGAGAAAATGACAAGTATTTTCCTTCGGGAGGGCTTGGCATTGACAAAAACTTCACCCTGAGAAACCTTGGTGAGAGAAAGCTGAGCAATTTCTTTAGAGAGTTGTTAAGGCTGCCTGGCAACTCTGGGAAGAGTATGTTTGCCCATATCTTTCAGTCTACCCTTATCAGGATGTCTCTTCACTTTTTTTCTTCTCCTCTTCTGTCTTCTCTCCAACACTTGTCATGCAGAAGCCCTTCAGTATCAGCTTATGACATCTCTCCTGAAATGTCTAGTGTCCAAATTCCACCTTCTGACAAGCCCTTCAAGCATTTATGAAAACCCTATGGCCTTATGCATCCTGAAATGTTTAAAAACAGTTAAGACAACAGCAGACCAACGTATAAAAGCAAACTAACCTTTTGCAACTGCACTTAAAAACTGTTGCTGGCACAAACAAAGAAGACACCTAAAACTCGCTTCACTAATGGAAAAAAAAAAACAGAAGAGTAGCATGGTGGCTTGCTAGCACTGATCTCATAACAGGGAAAAAACTAATAAACTACAACAACTAACTACTAAAACATAACAATTTTTAGTCAAAAAAAAAAAAAAAAAAAAAGGTACTTATTATTTCTCCACCTTCAGTGAAATAGTGGTAAATGAAATCTGGTGGATGTTTTGTGAAATGCTAAGATGCCAAGGTAGTAACTGTGGTGGTAATATAATGAAGCTGAAGTAGAAGAGCCCTGTCTTTAACTTGAGCCAAGAGGAGGAACAAATTAAATATGGCTGAGTGTTTTGTATGCTACTAAAAGAGACATGTTTGATTGCAATGCAACAATGACACACGAAGGATTGTATAAGAAGTAAAGGAGAGTAGATACACAAGAGGAGTGGGCTACTGTTTTTTTTATTTAAATGACTTAAATGCTGCAGTTAAATGGCCATTTAGCTTATAAATGTATAAAGAGAGCCCTTGTGAATGCGAACATTTATGGAGTTTGATAAAAGAGCTACAAAAACTCTAACATGATTATGTGAAGTTTGAGTTTTGGACTGGATTAGATTGTCAGAGTAAAATTCATGAATGGAGTTAACAGCCTCTGGACAGTTGTTACCATATCTCTCAAGCTCTAAGCATGAGAAATTTAGACAAAGCCAGAGGGGGGGGGGGGGGCAGAGACTCAAAATCATGGACAAATTTTAATTATTGCTAATGTAAACTTAGAACCTTGTAGAATAACAGGAAATTTATGAGGAACAGACAAAAATCAAAACATCTTGCAAAAATCTTGACAGTTGAGTGGTATAGCTGTCACTCTGGCACTGGAAGAAAGTCACATTGTTTTGGAAAGAAATGGGCTGTGTCCGATTGGAAGAAGAACTAATGGTCAGCAGGCAATGGGCAAATATAATTTAAGAAAAGAAATGTGGGTGTAGTATACCATTCAGTCACTGAACAAATACAAAGCATTTTTTCTGGGCAGTGCAAAACTAAGTGAGCATCTCTTAGTTGTGCTGCATTTAAACACTGCCTTTAATCATACCTCTCAACCTGCTAGTACAGGAAATCTGGACAATGCCCAACAAAACAGGGGACAAATGCTCAAAAATAGGGACACTTTTTAAATATTCCAACCAAAGGCTAAAAAGCACGAACTGGTAAAAAACACACAAAGGAAGAAAAAAAACACACTGAAAACCAAATGTAAAAATTAAAGTGAGCGCTTTCGTTTACTGCATTAAGTAAACTTCATCAGACAATGCAAATTACAGGTGTGCTCCTATTTAAATATAAAAGAGTTAATTAGAATGACATAATTTCTTTTTAAAACCAAGCCTCCTATTAAAGAACCAAACCTCCAACATAAATATATGTATATTATAATAAATTTGTTTTAAACCTATCCAAATAATACATTCAATAAACAAAATTCAAAAAATGAACATAAAAATGTATATATTAACTCAAAACATGAAAATCATCTCAATAAAGCCTTCAGTTTTAAGATACTTTTAATAGATACGGAGTCATTTAAACCAGGGGTAGAAAGGGCATTTAATCTAAGTTGCCAAATTAATTCCCTTTCTTCAATTTTCAAATCCATGGGTCCCCCTCTCACATTCTCATAATTTTTCTCAATACCTAAAAATCTAAATTCATGTTCAGGGAAAATATTAATATGCCTGGCTAATGCATTTTTAAAATTCAGTTTGTTGATCGCATAAATGTGCTCATAAATCCTGTTCTTAAATGGCCTCACAGTCTTACCCACATAGAAAGCTGGGCATTTAGAGCACATAGCCAAATAAACTAAACCCTTGGTGTTACAATTAAATTTATCCTTGATGTCATAGGACTTCCCTCTAATGGTGAATTTACTACCCACTTGTATGTATTGACACCAACGACAAGCCTGACATTTGTACATGCCCCGATGGGGTTCGTGACATCTCACATAAACCCCCTCAATCATGTTTTTCAAGTTCAAGCCCTTTCTAAATACTATTCTAGGACCATCGCCTACCTGCTGTCTAATATTGGCATCATCAAATAAAAAACACCAATTCTTAGTTAAAATAGATCTTAAAAGGTAGGCGTCAGTAGAGAAAGTTGTAATAAAACTCAAAACTACTTTGTTCCTATCAAGAAGTTTATTTGTTTCTGTTAAAACTCCTATTCTTTCCTCATCAGTCCTAATAAAAGTTTCCTCAATTGGGGTGCAAGTAGCTTCATGGGTAATGTTAAATTGGGGTCTAGCACTATGAATTTCGTTTCTCAACAAAGGTGTAAAATACCCGTTGAGTCTTTTTACAGACACTTCCAAAATCAGATCATTCACTAATTTATTTGGGTAACCTCATTTCAGGAACAAGTTTTTCAAAAAGAGACATTCTTCATTGAAGTCTGACTCAAGGTACACCATCCTTGCAGCTCGCACAAGTTGTCCCTTGACAACTCCCCTCTTCTGAAAATAGGGGTGGCAGCTTGAAAAATGTAAAAAGGAATTAGAGTATGTTGATTTGCTGAATATTTTGGAATTGAAAGTATAGGTTTCACAGTTCTTACTTAGATCCACATCTAAAAAGGAAATCCTGTCAGTACTAAATTCCCATGTAAATTCCAGAAAATCAGTAAAGCTGCCTATATGTTTAACAAAAGTCTCAGCTGATGCTAAATTTCCACACCATAGGATAAATATGTCGTCCAGGTAACGGGTATACCATACTGCTCGTTCTCGAAACATATTATCCAAAAAGAGGTAATTTGTTTCCCAAAAAGCCATCACAGTATTAGCAAATGTAGCTCCACAAGGGGAGCCCATCGCTACACCGTTTTTTTGCAGAAATAGTTCATTGTTAAACATAAAGAAATTGTAGTTTAATACCAATTCTAAAGGGCATATGACTAAATCAATACAAGTACTGTCAATGTGTTTCTTCAACATGAATTCCCTAACCCATTCACACCCAAGATCTTGTGGGATAACAGTGTATAAATCAAGCACATCTATGGTCAGGAAATTCAAGTCTTCTGAAAATGGGAAACTATTCATTGCTGTTAAGAAGGCCCATGAATCTTTACAGATTTGCTTTTCGTCTTTTAAGACTAACTTCAATTTCGTGTCAACAAATTTGGCACATCCATATGTAATTGACTGCCTTCCGTCAATAATCGGACGGAAGGGGGGATTGCCAAGATTCTTATGAATTTTCAGTAAACCAAAAATCATAGGGGTTAAGGGATGTTCCATTGATAAAAAATGATATAAATCCAGATCAATTCGGCCCTCGATGAACAAGTCATTAATAAATCCCTTTATGCGTTGATACGCCCCATTCATTTCATTAAGAGAAATCTTAATGTAATAATCAGATGCTAGTAAAGAAGAAATTATATTGTCATAATGTTCTTTGTCCATGAAGACCAGACCCCCTCCTTTATCGGGTTTCATAACCCGAATATTGGCAAATTTAAAACCTGCTAATGTATCCCTTTCAGTTTTAGTTAGGTTTGAAAGTTGGTTATTTCGATATTTACCTAATACATTCCTAAAATCATTCTCACAAATCTTTTCATATAGTGAGATTGTAGGGTGTAAAGGGGGATTGAAGACACTTGATACTCTGTGGTCATTAGTCAAACACGAGTTGTTACCAAATAAAACATTTAAATTCAACTTCCTTATGTACACTTTCAAATCTACCAGTAATCTAGCTAAATCAATGTGAGTTGAGGGGACAAAAGACAAGCCCTTGGCCAACACTTCTATTAGAATTGGGTCAGGGCTAAAATCAGAATAATTGTAAATTTGAAAGTCCCCTGAACTATTTGTCACAATGTTGACCTGTTTTGAGCTGTTTAGTGAATTAACACATTCATTGTTCAAAACCAAGGGGACTACCTCCTTCTCCTTTTCTTTCTCTTCCAAGCTTGTTTTTGTTGCGGGTGATTCTGTGTTCTCACTGTGCCCCCTTTCTGGTTCCCCCAAAAACCCTGATTAGAAAAATTACTGTTGGTATTACTGGTTCTATTGTTGGTGGTATTGTTAGTTCTATTTGCAAGTCTTTCACTTCTCCTAATTGGAGATGAGTGTTCAACAGCCGTACCATTAAGTGAAATGTTATCATTATCAATGCTTTCAGGTATATTTTCATTAAAACCTGCATTACCCGAAAGGTTTGGTTCTACATTTCTATTAAGTGGTGGTAGTGGATAAGCTAGACCCTTTAGGTATGCCACAGAATCTCTCTTGAGTTTTCTAATTTTATTCTCCTTGATTTTAATTAAAGTGTTGTCTATACTCGAAAAAATGTGCAAAAAATCATATTTATATCTAGTAAAATCTTTGTCATTATGAATGGCAAGATCTAATTCAGCCAAATCAGCTTTCAAACCATTCATTAGTGTAACATAATTCTGAACAAGCAATTGCATAAATTCAACACCTTGCCGATCGAAAAGTTTTAATAAATCCTTGTGGAACACTGAATTATTAACAAGGCCAGTGGGAAAACGCCATTGTCTTAAACCCTTAGGTATCTGCTGTCTGTCAATAAATTCAGTGAGGTATTGCACCTCAATTTGTAGTTTCTTATATTTAAACAACTTAGAATCATACATTTTCAGTCTGTTAATTAAGTTGTTTTCAGTGTCATTATTGTTCGTAGTATTCATTGACGTCGGACGAAGAGACCCATTCAGTAATGAAGTCGGGTCCTTCAACCAGTCTTCTAAAGACGGTAAAATAGCAGAATTACTTACTGCAGAGTTAATGATAGCAGAAAACCTGTTCGCGTTACCGCTGTTAGTGTTCTGTCTATCTGAGCCCACAAATGGTATACGGGCTCCAAAGTGAGTAGAAGTAGTAGATGCTGAAGTTCCTGGGTTCTCTCCACCTCGATCCTTCGATCCAAAGGTGCTGCCATGTACGCCAACATTCAACGGATTAGATGCAATGTTCGTTGAACCCATAGGAGGATTTTCGGTAACAGAGCAAACCGGAAGCAACTTGGCAAGCCAACGCATCCACGCGTTGGGTTAAAAGCTCGATTAAGGCAGTCAGTTTACCCATAGATGGATCGCTGTTTTCCGACTGCGAATCCATAGAGTTTGTAGAATTAAACAAAATTTGGGATTGTAGTGTAGTAGTATCCTCCATAAAACGAATAATCCAACCAAAGGCTAAAAAGCACAAACTGGTAAAAAACACAAAGGAAGAAAAAAAACACACTGAAAACCAAATGTAAAAATTAAAGTGAGCGCTTTCGTTTACTGCATTAAGTAAACTTCATCAGACAATGCAAATTACAAGTGTGCTCATATTTAAATATAAAAGAGTTAATTAGAATGACATCATTTCCTTTTAAAACCAAGCCTCCTATTAAAGAACCAAACCTCCAACATAAATATATGTGTATTATAATAAACTTGTTTTAAACCTATCCAAATAATACATTCAATAAACAAAGTACAAAAAAATGAACATAAAAATGTATATGTTAACTCAAAACATGAAAAATCATCTCAATAAAGCCTTCAGTTTTAAGATACTTTTAATAGATACGGAGTCATTTAAACCAGGGGTAGAAAGGGCATTTAATCTAAGTTGCCAAATTAATTTCCTTTCTTCAATTTTCAAATCCATGGGTCCCCCTCTCACATTCTCATCAATACCTAAAAATCTAAATTCATGTTCAGGGAAAATATTAATATGCCTGGCTAATGCATTATTAAAATTCAGTTTGTTGATCGCATAAATGTGCTCATAAATCCTGTTCTTAAATGGCCTCACAGTCTTACCCACATAGAAAGCTGGGCATTTAGAGCACATAGCCAAATAAACTAAACCCTTGGTGTTACAATTAAATTTATCCTTGATGTCATAGGACTTCCCTCTAATGGTGAATTTACTACCCACTTGTATGTATTGACACCAACGACAAGCCTGACATTTGTACATGCCCCGATGGGGTTCGTGACATCTCACATATACCTAGATTAAATGCCCTTTCTACCCCTGGTTTAAATGACTCCGTATCTATTAAAAGTGTCTTAAAACTGAAGGCTTTATTGAGATGATTTTCATGTTTTGAGTTAATATATACATTTTTATGTTCATGTTTTGTATTTTGTTTATTGAATGTATTATTTGGATAGGTTTAAAACAAGTTTATTATAATGTACATATATTTATGTTGGAGGTTTGGTTCTTTAATAGGAGGCTTGGTTTTAAAAGGAAATGATGTCATTCTAATTAACTCTTTTTTATATTTAAATATGAACACACCTGTAATTTGCATTGTCTGATGAAGTTTACTTAATGCAGTAAATGAAAGCGCTCACTTTAATTTTTACATTTGGTTTTCAGTGTGGTTTTTTTCTTCCTTTGTGTGTTTTTACTTTTAAATATTGATCTTGTAAACTTAAAAGGTTGCTAGAATAACAGGGCTTGTTTGAAACTCAAATGTATGTCATTATTTAGTGACTTCATTCCTCAAATCATCCCATTGATTTGCCAGAAAACCACAAATTTTATTAGGAACAGACCAAAGATATGAACCAAAAATCTGGGCATTCTGCAGTATGCTTTTAATGCAAGCCAGGAGTCTAAGTGGGCACAATGCAGAGTTCATGTGCATTCTACATTATGTCCTACAGAGCATCATGCTTTATGAACCGTATCCTCCAGTTATGCAAGTATAACTGCCTTTAGGCATTTCTTGAATGTGCCTCACTATTTTCTGTCTCATCTACCTCATTTTGTACACAGAACATTCTTCTTTCACATTATTTAATGCTACAGTATTTTTAGGTTTCTGTTCTAGCAATCGCATCAACCAGTTTTAATTGTGAAAGTTGCAGTTGTTCTGTCTTTCGGCTTTTCCCAGTTAGGGGTTGCCACAGCGGAAGTCCGGTCCGCTAATGATTGTCAGTAGATTTTTACGTGCTGAGTTGCCATCCCTGATGCACAACAAAGGTATGCCCATTCACGCATGTCTCCACGCAGAAGACGCTCTAGCTGAGAATCGAACCTGACAGCGTCTTACTGTGAGGCGACAACGCTACCGCAGCACCAAATTGTGAAAGTTGCAGTACTACCATGTTAAACCTTCTAGATTTTCTGAGTTAGGACTACTTACTTTTTGTAAACTTACCAGAGTGGCCTAAAAATATTAACTTGGTTACGTACTGTTCTGATGAAGTTCCACTACTTGGAACGAAAGCGCTCAACCTTGGCATTGTTTTAACTGAATACATTTCATACTTGGAGCAGTTGAGTGGTCCTTGTTGTCGCTTCTGAGTTTGTCTTTTGGGATAGTACTTGGCTAAGTACTTTATCATCTTTTCTTTCCCTTTCTTACTGAGATGAAAACTACCCTTTACAAGCTTCAACTGTTTCAGTAAAACATTGCTCAGTGGTTTACTTACATAATTTTTCTCAATACCTAAAAATCTAAATTCATGTTCAGGGAAAATATCTAATGCATTTTAAAATTCAGTTTGTTGATACAATCATAAATCCTGTTCTTTGGGCATTTAGAGCCAAATAAACTAAAATTAAATTTATCCTTGATGTCATAGGACTTCCCTCTAATGGTGACATCTCACATAAACCCTCAATCATGTTTTCAAGTTCAAGCCCTTTCCTGCTGTCTAATATTGGCATCATCAAATAAAAACACCAATTCTTAGTTAAAATAGATCTTAAAAGGTAGGCAGTAGAAAGTTGTAATAAAACTCAAAACTACTTTGTTCCTATCAAGAAGTTTATTTGTTTCTGTTAAAACTCCTATTCTTTCCTCATCAGTCCTAATAAAAGTCAATTGGGGGTGCAAGTAGCTTCATGGGTAATGTTAAATTGGGGTCTAGCACTCAACAAAGGTGTAAAATATTTTACAGACACTTCCAAAATCAGATCATTCACTAATTTATTTGGGTAACCTCATTTCAGGAACAAGGCACAAGTTGTCCCTTGACAACTCCTCTTCTGAAAATAGGGGTGGCAGCTTGAAAATGTAAAAGGAATTATTGAAAGTATAGGTTTCACAGTTCTTACTTAGATCCACATCTAAAAATCCTGTCAGTACTAAATCATGTAAATTCCAGAAAATCAGTAAAGCTGCCTATATGTTTAACAAAAGTCTCAGCTGATGCACCATAGGATAAATATGTCGTCCAGGTAACGGTATACCATAAAAAGCCATCACAGTATTAGCAAATGTTTTTTGCAGAAATAGTTCATTGTTAAACATAAAGAAATTGTAGTTTAATACCAATTCTAAAGGGCATATGACTAAATCAATACAAGTACTGTCAATGTGTTTCTTCAACATGAATTCTAACCCATTCACACCCAAGATCTTGTGGGATAACAGTGTATAAATCAAGCATCTATGGTCAAATTCAAGTCTTCTGAAAATGGGAAACTATTCATTGCTGTTAAGAAGGCCCATGAATCTTTACAGATTTGCTTTTCGCTTTAAGACTAACTTCAATTTCGTGTCAACAAATTTGGCATCCATATGTAATTGACTGCCTTCCGTCAATAATCGGACGGAAGGGGGGATTGCCAAGGTTCTTATGAATTTTCGGTAAACCAAAAATCATAGGGATTAAGGGATGTTCCATTGATAAAAAATGATATAAATCCAGATCAATTCGGCCTCGGCGAACAAGTCATTAATAAATCCTTTATCGTTAATCATCCATTCATTTCATTAAGAGAAATCTTAATGTAATAATCAGATGCTAGTAAAGAAGAAATTATATTGTCATAATGTTCTTTGTCCATGAAGACCAGACCCCCTCCTTTATCGGGTTTCATAATATTGGCAAATTTAAAACCTGCCAATGTATCCCTTTCAGTTTTAGTTAGGTTTGAAAGTTGGTTATTTCGATATTTACCTAATACATTCCTAAAATCATTCTCACAAATCTTTTCATATAGTGAGATTGTAGGGTGTAAAGGGGGATTGAAGACACTTGATACTCTGTGGTCATTAGTCAAACACGAGTTGTTACCAAATAAAACATTTAAATTCAACTTCCTTATGTACACTTTCAAATCTACCAGTAATCTAGCTAAATCAATGTGAGTTGAGGGGACAAAAGACAAGCCCTTGGCCAACACTTCTATTAGAATTGGGTCAGGGCTAAAATCAGAATAATTGTAAATTTGAAAGTCCCAATTTTATTCCCTGTCACAATGTTGACCTGTTTTGAGCTGTTTAGTGAATTAACACATTCATTGTTCAAAACCAAAAACCCTGATTAGAAAATTACTGTTGGTATTACTGGTTCTATTGTTGGTGGTATTGTTAGTTCTATTTGCAAGTCTTTCACTTCTCCTAATTGGAGATGAGTGTTCAACAGCCGTACCATTAAGTGAAATGTTATCATTATCAATGCTTTCAGGTATATTTTCATTAAAACCTGCATTACCTGAAAGGTTTGGTTCTACATTTCTATTAAGTGGTGGTAGTGGATAAGCTAGACCCTTTAGGTATGCCACAGAATCTCTCTTGAGTTTTCTAATTTTATTCTCCTTGATTTTAATTAAAGTGTTGTCTATACTTGAAAAAATGTGCAAAAAATCATATTTATATCTAGTAAAATCATTGTCATTACGAACAGCAAGATCTAATTCAGCCAAATCAGCTTTCAAACCATTCATTAGTGTAACATAATTCTGAACAAGCAATTGCATAAATTCAACACCTTGCCGATCGAAAAGTTTTAATAAATCCTTGTGAAACACTGAATTATTAACAAGGCCAGTGGGAAAACGCCATTGCCTTAAACCCTTAGGTATCTGCTGTCTGTCAATACATTCAGTGAGGTATTGCACCTCAATTTGTAGTTTCTTATATTTAAACAACTTAGAATCATACATTTTCAGTCTGTTAATTAAGTTATTTTCAGTGTCATTATTGTTCGTGGTATTCATTGACTCCGGACGAAGCGACCCATTCAGTAATGAAGTCGGGTTCTTCAACCAGTCTTCTAAAGACGGTAAAATAGCAGAATTACTTACTGCAGAGTTAATGGTAGCAGAAAACCTGTTCTGTTAGTGTTCTGTCTATCTGAGCCCACAAATGGTATACGGGCTCCAAAGTGAGTAGAAGTAGTAGATGCTGAAGTTCCTGGGTTCTCTCCACCTCGATCCTTCGATCCAAAGGTGCTGCCATGTACGCCAACATTCAACGGATTAGATGCAATGTTCGTTGAACCCATAGGAGGATTTTCGGTAACAGAGCAAACCGGAAGCAACTTGGCAAGCCAACGCATCCATGGGTTAAAAGCTCGATTAAGGCAGTCAGTTTACCCATAGATGGATCGCTGTTTTCCGACTGCGAATCCATAGAGTTTGTAGAATTAAACAAAATTTGGGATTGTAGTGTAGTAGTATCCTCCATAAAACGAATAATCCAACCAAAGGCTAAAAAGCACAAACTGGTAAAAAACACACAAAGGAAGAAAAAAAACACACTGAAAACCAAATGTAAAAATTAAAGTGAGCGCTTTCGTTTACTGCATTAAGTAAACTTCATCAGACAATGCAAATTACAAGTGTGCTCATATTTAAATATAAAAGAGTTAATTAGAATGACATCATTTCCTTTTAAAACCAAGCCTCCTATTAAAGAACCAAACCTCCAACATAAATATATGTGTATTATAATAAACTTGTTTTAAACCTATCCAAATAATACATTCAATAAACAAAGTACAAAAAAATGAACATAAAAATGTATATGTTAACTCAAAACATGAAAAATCATCTCAATAAAGCCTTCAGTTTTAAGATACTTTTAATAGAATGAGTCATTTAAACCAGGGGTAGAAAGGGCATTTAATCTAAGTTGCCAAATTAATTTCCTTTCTTCAATTTTCAAATCCATGGGTCCCCCTCTCACATTCTCATCAATACCTAAAAATCTAAATTCATGTTCAGGGAAAATATTAATATGCCTGGCTAATGCATTATTAAAATTCAGTTTGTTGATCGCATAAATGTGCTCATAAATCCTGTTCTTAAATGGCCTCACAGTCTTACCCACATAGAAAGCTGGGCATTTAGAGCACATAGCCAAATAAACTAAACCCTTGGTGTTACAATTAAATTTATCCTTGATGTCATAGGACTTCCCTCTAATGGTGAATTTACTACCCACTTGTATGTATTGACACCAACGACAAGCCTGACATTTGTACATGCCCCGATGGGGTTCGTGACATCTCACATATACCTAGATTAAATGCCCTTTCTACCCCTGGTTTAAATGACTCCGACTATTAAAAGTGTCTTAAAACTGAAGGCTTTATTGAGATGATTTTCATGTTTTGAGTTAATATATACATTTTTATGTTCATGTTTTGTATTTTGTTTATTGAATGTATTATTTGGATAGGTTTAAAACAAGTTTATTATAATGTACATATATTTATGTTGGAGGTTTGGTTCTTTAATAGGAGGCTTGGTTTTAAAAGGAAATGATGTCATTCTAATTAACTCTTTTTTATATTTAAATATGAACACACCTGTAATTTGCATTGTCTGATGAAGTTTACTTAATGCAGTAAATGAAAGCGCTCACTTTAATTTTTACATTTGGTTTTCAGTGTGGTTTTTTTCTTCCTTTGTGTGTTTTTTACTTTTTAAATATTGATCTTATAAACTTAAAAGGTTGCTAGAATAACAGGGCTTGTTTGAAACTCAAATGTATGTCATTATTTAGTGACTTCATTCCTCAGATCATCCCAGTGATTTGCCAGAAAACCACAAATTTTATTAGGAACAGACCAAAGATATGAACCAAAAATCTGGACATTCTGCAGTATGCTTTTAATGCAAGCCATGAGTCTAAGTGGGCACAATGCAGAGTTCATGTGCATTCTACATTATGTCCTACAGAGCATCATGCTTTATGAACCGTATCCTCCAGTTATGCAAGTGTAACTGCCTTTAGGCATTTCTTGAATGTGCCTCACTATTTCCTGTCTCATCTACCTCATTCTGTACACAGAACATTCTTCTTTCACATTATTTAATGCTACGGTATTTTTAAGTTTCTGTTCTAGCAATGGCATCGACCTGTTTTAATTGTGAAAGTTGCAGTTGTGTCTTTCGGCTTTTCCCAGTTAGGGGTCACCACAGCAGAACTCAGGCCCGCTAATGATTGGCAGTAGATTTTTATGTGCCGAGTTGCCATCCCTGACGCACAACCTTCAACAAAGGTACGCCCATTCATGCATGTCTCCACGCAGAAGACGCTCTAGCTGAGAATCGAACAGGACAGCATCTTACTGTGAGGCGACAATGCTACTGCAGCACCAAATTGTGAAAGTTGCAGTACTACCATGTTAAACCTTCTCGATTTTCTGAGTCAGGACTACTTACTTTTTGTAAACTTATCAGACTGGCCTAAAAATATTAACTTGGCTACGTACTTTGAACTGTTCTGATGAAGTTCCACTACTTGGAACAAAAGCGCTCAACCTTGGCATTGTTTTAATTGAATACATCTCATACTTGGAGCAGTTGAGTGGTCCTTGTTGTCGCTTCTGAGTTTGTCTTTTGGGATAGTACTTGGCTAAGTACTTTGTCATCTTTTCTTTCCCTTTCTTACTGAGATGAAAACTACCCTTTACAAGCTTCAATTGTTTCAGTAAAACATTCCTCAGTGGTTTACTTACAGTTCTGTGGTTAAGTTTCCTAATCTCCTAGTCTGTTTCAGAGCTATACCCCTAAGAGGAGCTATGACTTTTTTAATTTCCAGCTTCATCACGGTGTCATTTCAAGACCTGGCCCATCAGTTAGTATCTATACATATAGTGGCACTAAAGCACCGCTCGGCACAGTGTTTATAATTTTGTTTCCTTTCTCCTTGTTTACACTTGCTTTTGTACTTCGTGTATATATCTTACCATTCAGCACTGTTGTTTTACCTGCTACAGTAAACCTGACTCTGTCAAACTTTGTGCTCACTCTAACTGTATAAAATTGCAAAGGATGCAAACTTCGCTTGTCTATGTATTTAATTTTGTAATTCTTCTTGTTTATGTATTGACTCATTCTAACTGTATAATATTGTAAAATATGCTTTTTTTATTCTATGTATCTAATTTTAAATTTCATGGTTATGTACTGTGTATGTAAATATGATTGCTGCTGTTATACTCCTTATAATTGCTTGTAATTGAATTGTGGAGTTTTTCTCCCCGGGCATCCACTGAAAATGGACATGCATCTAGTTGGACTCTCCTGGTCGACAGAATAAATAAATAAATAAATTTGTAATTTATTTGCTCTTCATGTCATAACACAGAATAAGAGTACAGTCGTGTAAGTTAAATTTCTGTAATGGAAGATGTTCAAATATATCACTCTTGTAGTAGCGTAACGCCATATGGGGCCTATCCTGTATATGATATCAGATGTTTGTCCAGTATGCTAAAGCTTTTGGGCTCCTTACTCGCTCACCCTATGTCTGCTGAAGGATGAGAATGTGGTGCATAAAAGAACATACGGGTGTCAGCATTCGAAGATATGGGTACAACATTTGAATATGTAGGTGCTAGCATTCAGAGCTTTCTTGCTGTAAGGAAGGAGACTGAAGCCTAATGCTGAAAAAAAAGCATATCTAGTAGCAAAAAGGCATGTTATGCCAGAAAAACTAGCCAAAGTGATACAAACCTCCACAACCAACAGAAGAGTGAAAAATAAAAATGGAGGAAGTGGGAGGGTGTTAGTACTGCAGCAGTGACCTATTCAAACATCCTACTGTTACGGTAACTTGATTTACAGAACTGTACTCTGTTCATCAGTAGATTATTGCTGCAATAGCATAAAACTATGCGGGATGACAAACAATACTCGGAAAGTAAGGGTGGAGGAAACAGGGCCACAGTTCAGAAATCCAACTCTGGCTCTAGAAAAGGATTCAATTTTATAGTGCTTATTAGTCTCTTGGACTTGGCTTGCCCACCAGAGGAGTTCCATTTTGAAAAAAACAAAGACTGGAAAAGTGATGGATATGGGCTGTTGGTTTTTCCAGATATATTTGAGGAACCATTGAATTTTCTGCATGTTGAAGTTTGGCTAAGGGAAACATGAGGATGGACGAAGCTGTATACCCTTGAATTCTAAGGAAATCCCTTGCTGTGGAACTCATCTGGTGAGCAAGATTTAGAAATTGCTCATGGTAGAATGATACTTTCTCTGAAAGTAAGTACACTTCCATCCGGGAGATGCCTAGAGGCATTCTAGAGAGGATTATCCTGTGAAAAAGTACTAGGAAAAACCTTTTCAAATTTATCCTGACAGTGGAATAGATTCGTGGAGAAGTGGAGGGAAGCTAGAGTGTCTTGGGCTGAAGCAGCCAGAATTTGGCAATTGTACATCTACGGATAAATATAAATTCCCTGAAGTCTGTAGATGGCAATGACTGAATAGCCTTGGTGTCACAGACACATCAAATGTTAAAGCTGTGAACTTGAAAGTACAGTCCTACAACAAAGAGGCTTAAATTACACCTGTGATCTATGTAAATAGGGATGTGGTGATACATATCCTTGAGATCTACAGTGACCAATTAAGCCTTTATTAAAAAACTGGAAAAAGAGGGAAAAAGAGACTGAAAGGCTTCAGTTTAAGAAGTATGAAAAAGGTATTTAGAACTAATAGATCCAATATTGTTGTCCAAGTGCCTTCCATCTTGGGCACTACAAATATCCAAAGAAGCATTTTCACTGCTGGGAAGAGGAAATGGTTCTATTGTACCCTGTGATAACTTCCCGGTTAGACTTTGGGGAAACAAGTTAGTTAGGCTCTTTGGGGGAAGAGGGATTCCTGATTGTTGAGGGTGGGATGCCCACTGCAGTTTCCAGCCATGTTAATTTATTTTCAGTGCGAAATAGTCTGATATCTTTCTCCAGAAAGACAGGGAACTAGAAAGACTGCCTGCCAGCTGGTAATGAGAGCATGGTGATGATGTCTAAAGGTAGCCATGTGTAAAAGATCCATTCAGTTTCTTTCTTTCTTTTTTTTGAGTTCCTTGCCACTTTTTCTTAAACTGTCACTTTTTGCTCAGCAAGTTTTAAAGTGCTTCAAAAAAAAAAGGGGGGGGGGGGTTGCAAGTTTAACTTCTCTTGTATCTTGTGAAAGGGTAAAAAGAAGTTGTTCCCCCCTGCATTAATTCTCCTCCTTCCTCCAACTTTCTAGGATTAGCCAAGAAATTCCCAAAAAGCAAATACATTTCCTTCAGGAGTGGATGAGGTGGGGTCATTTAAACCAAGGCTTTGACATAAAAAAAAATCTGGTATTGGATGTAGGCTTTCATGAGCATCACAGTCTCCATGGCCGCAGCTCTTGACGCAACATCCATGACACGATATGCATATTTTGAGTATTTTATAACCTGGGAATCGGAGCAGACCATTTTTAACAGACTGATTTTAATATAAGAAGCAGGAAACCTAGCTATGGACTGTTGCATATCAGGAAAAAATAGAAAGCAAATATTTTGCAATGTGTTAATTGCTCTGAAAGCCTATGTGGAAGAGGTACAGACTTTCTTTTCTAGCTGTCAAAGGTCCTACCATCTTCTTCATTGGGGAAAGGGTCTGAGAAAGCAAACAGTTAAGAACCACATCCATAGAGATCGCAGCCAGGTCAACAACAGAGTTTCTAAAAATAGGAGTCTGGCACCTTATAAAGTCTTCCAAGTTTTCCTTGTGAAGGTGGTTGTGAAAACAGATTACAGGAAGTAGCATTAAAGGTGTCCTCAGAAGCTCCCCGTGCTAGAGGGATAGCTAAGGACATGAGAGGAATACATACTCAGCAAAGCATAATACATTTTTTGTGTACTTCTGAAACTTCTCTTCCCTCCATCGTGAAGAACTGTTTCATCTTGGAGATTGCGTCGGAGAAAGACATTTTGTTCATTATTTTGAATTTTTTCTCTTTTCTCTTTTTTTTTTTTTTTCTTTCTTTAACTGAGGGGGAGATCTGTGGAAGAGGAATTAGAAGTCATAGACACACATGCTTCTTCTTCTTCTTTCAGCTTTTCCTGGTTAGGGGTCGCCACAGTGGATCACCTGTCCGCTCATGATTGGCAGTGGAGTTTTACGGTGTTGCCAGCCTGGCGCCCAACCTTCCACAGAAGGCACACACATGCACACACTCACACCTAGGGCCTAGAGTGTCCAATCCACCTACAGCATGTCTTTGGGATGTGGGAGGAAACCGGAGCACCCGGAGGAAACCCATGTGACCACAGGGAGGACATGCAGACCCCGCACAGAAGGCACCCCAGCCGAGGATCCAACCGGAGAACCTCTTGCTGTGAGGTGGCAACGCTAACCGCTGCACCACCATGGCCGCCCATAGACACACATGCTAAAACATTTAAATAATGATTTTCAAGAAACATTTTAAGGAATTGAGTTTGAATTTGATGGTTTTTAGCAATAAGGGATAAGCAGATGTCACAGGTCCAGATGTTGTGATTGTCCCCGGGCAAAAAACACATCATTTTAAGTTCTCTACCTTCCAAATGAGTATTTGATTTTTTTTCTGACAAGCATAAGCTACAATTCAATAATACTTTTCCCAGAAATGATAAAAGACTTTCTGAAGTGGGTAATTATCTGCCCAAAAAACTTAAGTCTCAAGCTTACTGCTAATACAGGTGAATTTTATTGCTCATACATCATTTTTGTATAGTATGCCCTCATGCATGAGTGGGCATATGGTGGATGAAAAAGGCAGCCAGTACACTAGCAGGTCATCCCATATCCTTCCACCTCATACAGCCTCATACTACTACAACAGCCATCTTATGATGAACGTATTTAAATCCCCCGGATTCAGCAAACCGCCATGCAGGACTACCTTAGTCCTGCACGGAGGTGACCATTTAGGAACATGACTGCAGCACACCATGCATATTAATAAAGGTGTGCTGCCTGAGCTCCTAATCCTACATGGAGTGTGTATGAGTGCAGGGGGTGTGATAGAGAGCAAAGCTTGCAGATTATAAATGCCTCTGCAATGAAGGATTGCAGAAAGGTAGTAAACAATGGGCGAGACTGCCCATACATAATATGCATACCCCAACATCTCTTACATGTGTAAGAGCAATAGTGAATAAAAGAAATAAAAAAATATAAATCCATTTCCAGTGAAACGGATGAAGTTTAACCGTAGCTAAGCAATGGGCACACCTGCGCACATATGATTAATGTAGCTTAAATAGCAAAAAGAGGATAAAAAACAAAATATATGCAAATGAAGCAGTACAGCAATAGTCTATTGGGCAGAGCGTTCACCTCACAAGCAGTCAATCCCAGTCTGAGTCCTGCTGCAGTACAGTCCATTTACCATGTCAAATCGCCATATGACAATCTTTTTGGTAGTATTCCATTAACCGGGCAACACACCTCAGCAAACGTAAATGTTGCCGCAAAATAGTTAGAGAAGTACCATTAATCTTAGCCTAACCACATGCTCACATTTGTACAGCAAATTTTCTGATTTTATACAAGGCTTTCTTCCCCATGTATGCCTCCCAGCATTACAAATGTTAACAGACTGACCCAAACAAATCTGGACATGTTTGTAAAGAGGAGTATGTCTGTTTTTATACCTTTTTCTCATGATATAACATAAATCACACCCACCACAGGTCAGTATTTTCCAAACTTGTTTATCACCATCATCACTCTGTGCCCGTGGACAGAAATGCCTTACAGCATGACAGTGGGGGCTCAGACTTAGGCACATAAATTATTGTGACCGTAGCAAATAAATGGACGTATCACATGACATCAGGTTTTATTGATGCCCCCCCCCCCACCCCCGTCTTGGCACTTCATACACCTGCTGCTCAACTTCATAATGAAAGAACTGTGGACAAAGTCACTTAAAGGTGATTTAAATATCCCAGCATCTGTGGTTTTACTCAGATCCACATTTGCAACAATGACAAGCCTTCTCACTCAGTTCTGCAAGCAGAGCAGTGAAACAGGGAAATGAATAAAGGCCAGAAGCCAAAAAATGCATTTCCTCTTAACAGTCCTGCAATGTGCAAGGTCATCTGTTACGTACAGACTTGCTCCTTTGTCATAGTGCTGCCCTGCGGGTCTGACTCCCTCCTCACAGACGCCTTTAAATGCAAGGAGCTCAGAAGTTTAGTGACACGGGAAAGCTGAGCAAACCAAACAAAACACAAATTCAGAAATCAAAGCTTGCCACGTTAAATCAACGTAAACGCATGCCACATACATCTAGCTTTTCTCTGTTACTGGGGCAACAGGTCTGTAATACCAAAGATGACCTTCTTGAGTCAGTTTAGTTAGAACACTTCCTTTGTTAGCAAGTACATGTAGTATGTAGTGCCTTTTCGCACCTTAGAATGGTTGCCCCGATAATGGAAAACTACTGTAGTTGTATAACCTAATAAATAACATATATATGTGAACCAGAGTAGTAAACTGTGTAATGAATGATAACCCCATACATTTTCCAAATTCCCCACCTCCCCAAGGACCATTCGACTACTACCGTCTAAAATATAGCAGTAGTAAGTATATGCAAGCACTAGTAAGTGGGTGTAAACCCATCTGCGCGGGGGTAACAGGTTAAGCAATATTGAAGCGAACTCTCTGTAAGCATATGTAACCGGAGGTTAGCATTGCTTAACTTTGCGCATACCAATGCAAATACGCTTACAATTGCTTAAAAGTGCCTTAATCACTCTGTATGCATCAGCTGCTGTTCTGGGCAGAAAAAAATGTAACCAACCTTGGCAGGTTGTGAACTCAGCACCCTCTACACTACAGTCACAGTAGTTAACCACTAAGCCATCACAGCAGTACATAAGAATGAGGTTCCAACAAACAAATCCTCAGCATAGGAAAATCGAGCTGAACATGTGAAAGGAATCTATATACAGTGTGATGTTGTATAACTTGCTACACAACATAAATATGTGAACTGGAGTACTGCAGTAAGTCCAGATGTGAGGTGCTGTAATAAAGTCCCCAGGACCCCATACAGTGTACGTACACATGAATAATGGATACAAGACACCTATATAACATGTAATGAAGAAGAAATCAATGCCAAAAGGCAAATATCATGCAAATCAAATGTTAAGCACTACTAAGTGTTGCACAGCTCTGCTTAGGTGGTGTAAGCAATGTGTAGTGTAGAAACAGTGGGTGCGTGTTGAGGGGGGGTGCCATATGCCCAGAATGACAAACCTGGGTTATCGGTTCTGAGGAACTGGGAACTGAGGCTGGGCAGAGGTGTAAAAAAACCTCTGTTTCCCAGACTAGTGGCAGGATACTACCAGTGGGAGAAACAGTGTTGACCCGCTAAGTCTAATCTTGAAACAAAAGCATGTTCGTCCCTGGCGGGATTACCCAAAAATTCTAAAAAGAGTATTTGGGGTAACATACCGTGCTCAAAAGGTCAGCAAAGAAGGGTATGTATGTTCACGGACTAAATGTTTGGGATGCCTGAGCATCCGTGGGTTGAGACAGTGTACGTGATGGGTCCCAAGAAGTGGAGAGTGAGCAGTGTGTAGTGGTGTGATTAGATTTGGCTTGCACACGGAGAAAGGATGATTGCTGTGGACAAGGAGTGAGGGGGAATGGAACGATGGGTATGACATTATGGAGCAAGGTGTGCCAGGGTTGGATGGACTGGTTCTAATTGGGCTGCCTCGTGGATGTAAGTGGGAAAGGGGGGGAAACAGAAAAGGAACTGAGACAATGATGCAGAATACATGTGTCAGAAAGAAATGAACTTCTGTGCGGTGCTGGGAGGGTGAACCAGAGGAAATAAAGTCCAGCCCAGGAAACAGACCTCAGACATAGTACAGGGAAAGAGGGATACTAGGGGGTCAGTGGAGGACTATACAATAACTTAAATGGAGGTATATACAACCTTATCAACTTTAATAGACCCTGTCAGATCATGTCAATACTTTCATTTTCTATATGACCGCATTCTGATGAGATCAAGTCCAGTCACATCTCAATACTTTCAATCTCCATACCATTTTAGGGCACATTTAATGTTTGTGTCGACATATATATGTATAGATGTATGCTTATTTATATATCTATATGTAGATATAGAGGGAGAGGTATATATCTATTTAGTTATAACACACGCACACATACATCTACATGTATAAATACATTCCCTGTACTGTTGAATGGTATTGCTGGAAGCTATATTTGTGAAAACATCAGGGTTATGTATATCTGCGATGGCTTAGTGGTAAAGCACATTGGCTATGGTGTGCCGGCACCTGAGTTCGAGCCTTACAGAGACTGTTTATTTTGTTGCTGGGCAGAATGAGGGCCATTGGATACAGGGTGATTAAGGCATTTTTAAGCAGTTGTAAACAGGTTTACACCGGTCTGCGCAATGGTAAGAACATTTTTTTGTAGCAAATGGTTGATGAATCTCTTAATTGGGAGTGTTGTTGGAGTTACGCAGATTCTGTTAGTCTGTAACTAACTAAATAAGCATAGCTTCTGGTGTTTCTACAGGTACTCAATATTAATGACATCCCCTACCGTCTGCAAATGAATATTCATGCGGCTGCTCAGAGGTGTGTTTGGGGCAGGATTTGCTACTCTGCATCCTGCGAGGTACTACACTTGTAGATCACCGTAAGCACTGCTGACATTAATTAAGCATTTTTGAGGCTAACCTTGTGTAACCAGATTTGACCGGCAGTTAGCAATGTTTACAGTTGCGCAAACCTATGTACAACTGCTTAAAAGTGCCTTAATCACCCTGTATCCAACAGCCCTCATTCTGCCTAGCAACAAAATAAACAGCTACTGTAAGGCTCGAAACCGGGACTCTGCACACCACAGAGTGAATTACCACTCCACCATATCAGATGTACAGATATGGGAGATATTCTCAAACATATCATGCAGCACAGTCAATCTGCATTAGGGGAAATGTAGAAATATAACACTCAACCTCTAAATGCAAACAATCTGGACACAGTGTGACAAAATGGGGGTACCAATAGGGAGAAATGACAAATATTGTTCTTGTATGTGTAAACCATTGCTAGTTAAACAGTGATATGTTGTAATACACAATTCGAACAAGTTGAAGTCTGAAACCCTAATGTATAGTCATCCCTCACTGACCTCATACCTGACATAATCCATGTCAATTGCCAACACTAAGGAGGGACAGGCCAAAACTGTGAGCCCAACATGCATGGACATATATATCTGTAAATGTAGACAGATACACAGCAGCATATGAATGTCCGACTCAGAAATTATATATATATCTATATATATATATATATATATATATATATATATATATATATATATATATATATATACACAAATGTGTAATGCATTTCCACATTGGAACAATGTCCTGATTCACTCACCACTGAATAACTGACCATATGCACTGTTAATGGGGGTGGGGGATCAAATGAGGGATACCTGGGGATTACTGCTATGTTCACCCCCTCCACAGCCTCAACAGATATGCTGTGCAATGCAATATCCAACACATGCAGTTCTTGACTCCATGACCCTACACAATACAGCCACAATGGTTTAACAGTCAGCCAATACACCTGTAAAATGTCAGGGCAATATATCTGTAGCATATCATGCAGACAAGACATTCGACTGTAGGGAATGTCAATGTGGAAGGACTCCCCCATTACAATGCTGCAGATATTTATATATATATATATATATATATATATATACATATATATATATATATATATATATATATATATATATATATATATATAGAGAGAGAGAGAGAGACCTATCTACATAGGTAAATGATGTATATGTGTGTGTATATATATAATGTATATGTATATATATATATATATATATATATATATATGTATGTATATATATAATGTATATGTATATATATACATAAACACACACACACATAAAGTGTATTCACAAACAAAACATATTAGTAGCCAGCCATATGTAGAAGTACTGTAGATGTACTGGGAGCATGGTGTATCTCACAACCATAGCCCCTGTAACTGGCACCTGTGGAAAAGTGTAATGTGGCAACCATTCCCACAAATGAGTATACTTCACCGTCAACATATACCCACTCACAATTCAAAGGTCATGACACCACACACAGGTTTGCATACTCAGAAAAACTTTTTTTTATTTTGTGTACAATACAGTAATGTATGCCATTTGTGACAGCACATACATAATCACCGATGAATGCAAGGCCCACACAAAATAGCAGATGTAAGCAATGTGGATTCATGACATACTATGCTGTCCAGGCCAAGGCCTGCAATTACTACAACAGTAAAACACATTAGCCTTTAAGAAAATAAACAGTCAACAATTAAAAATGTAGGTCAGCAGCCTACATTTACAGCCTGTAGACAAGCCCTAGGGTGTAATGTAGTGATTGTGGTAATGTAAATGTAGCTGTTACATAACATTATGCATAACATAGCATCTCACTATCACACAGACTAACTGAAATGTGTGTAACGCCTGTAAGCTGTAGTCCACCAGTGTTCCAATGGAGGAATCAGTGACAGTGTATATCCATATACCTCAATGTGTCTTAACACCTACATCCCTGACCTGTTCTCACAGCCGAGGTTAATAGCATTGAATAAGCCTCCCCCATAAAAAGCTGTACAAGGGCAGAGAACACTGTGTAGCACACACTGACCTCTGGAATGTGCAAGGGCACACATATGTTGTCCAGCTGTTGAGCCCATACATATGGACCCTGCCCCACAGTACTTGTGGGAGTCCATGACATGACTGGCATGATAGCAGGAATGCTAGCAGTCAATAATGATAGGCCATTACCTAACAACCCCTGACTATCACAGAAGGACAAAGCCTGACAAATATGTGGACAGAGGCTGGAACACAGGTCTGTAATTGCAGTATTGCTGTTCCACACCCAGGAAATTGCTGGTGTCGCAGGATTTGTAGCTATATACCCTTATGCAGGAAAAAGACATTAGACACACAAATGGATGTAGCCATGTACTGACAGCACTCAACAGACAATGCCAGTGATATATCTGAGAAGACCTGTGTGATGAACAGACAAAACCTAATAGGCAATGCCTGGCCATCATGCAGATAGGCCCACAGTTGAGAGCTATGCAGACAGACTGCATTCCATGGTAAACTACTATGTACACACAAACCCTGTAAGACCAGCAGTATACAATGCATATACCAACACTACTCACACTGTGTGTAGGTCT
This sequence comes from Protopterus annectens, assembly GCF_019279795.1. NCBI lineage: Eukaryota > Metazoa > Chordata > Ceratodontiformes > Protopteridae > Protopterus > Protopterus annectens. The sequence goes on from NC_056741.1 coordinate 134,957,224, forward strand.
GGAACCTTATAAAAATGTGTAGTAGGCCTGTATCTGCAAGTCCCACTGTGTACGAGGTATTGCTACCTGCTGTCTGTAACACTGCTGCCCACACACAGGAAGGATGTCCTCCATATTGGAAAGGTTAAGGGTCAACACCCAAATGAGTAAGTAATTTATAGTACTGGGTTGCCATGACGGTGGTTATCTAAAGTACTACACAGCAGGCTGCATGCAGTTCATAACTATTGGACACTGGTGCAGAGCCCATCACCTGATCAGGTGCATCACCTACAAAAGCCATACTGCAATCTTTTCAAACCAGCTCAATCCCTCTAGTGAGAGAGGCACACACACACACACACACACACACACACACACACACACACACACACACACACACACACACACACACACACACCAACAAAAAAATAATATATAAAAAAAAAGGAAGGAAAAAAACCCAAAAAACATTAAGCTGTTACAGCTTTCCAAAAATATATAAGGTATGTGAAACATATGTGTATTTAATTGAATGTAGTATGTGTCATAGAACAAAAGGATATATGATGTGGAATGATTTATATGTGCCATCAGTACTTGTGCCTGTAATGCTGTTCTGCTGAACAACTGCTCTGGACAGTACTGTCTGTACTTCTGGGCAGTGGGACATGCCTGTCAACTGTGCAGATCAGCAATGAATTGCAAAGATGTAAGGCATAATATCAGTGTACTGTATAGTACTGTGGCCAATAGCTGGTGGTGGAAGTAATGCTGTCTGGTTGGACACATGGGTGTCGGAGCACACCACTTGCAGGACAGTCATGTTAATGTGTAATGTAGCATGCACAAATGCCATGAATAATAATTTAATTATTATTAATTAATAATGCCATAAATCAATTACCACATAGGTGGCAGTACACTAAACACAATGTGTAATGAGAGACTTTGGGACAAAGGCGGACAGTAGTCTCACCTTTGATAACCACATTGCCACAACAGTCAGGAAATCCTTCTATGTGCCACACCTCATCACTAAGGCCTTTTCATCCAGAAAAAAGGAGGTCATTGTCCCACTGTACTCATCTCTCATTAGACCCATTATAGAATACAATGCCCTGTCTGGTATGTAACTCACAAGACATCTGCAACAGTTAGGCCACAGAAATACCTCACTAAAAAAATCACAGGCCTAAAGCAGATGCCTTATGCTGACAGTCTAAAAAAAACTCCAACTATACTCTGTGGCATATCATCTACTCAGGGGTGATCCTTACTTAACATACAAGGCCATGTCAAACCCTGAGCTGTTGGACATGCTGCACTTAAAGAAATCCCAATCCCTCAGAGACGCATGCTCCAGGGATCTAAACCTTGTAATCACAATGAACAAAACATGCTGGAAGGATAGGTTCCTGCCCCAGAGATTCCCCATACTCTGGAATAGTCTGCCCATACATATCAAGCAAAGCACCTCCTTGGCCCTCTTCAGAAGGAACCTTGACAATTGGATGGGAGATTTGAAGGGATCACGTCAGTCACCCTGCTAGACAGGGGTCCAGGGAAGTAAATATTGTGGGAAGAAATATCCTGGGAATTGTTATGGCTAGGCTTGTATAGGCCCTAAGGATGATAGCCTAGTACCAACCTATGAACCATAGGTGTATAAATAGGTTTACCTGCAATCTGTCACCATATTTATCCCCCTAATGTTAGGCTGTGTACACATGTGTTGCAGCAAGGCAGAACAGTTCAGCTGTGAAGGAAAGAGAGTTAGACAGTGTGGACCAGATGTGTGTATGCACCCCACATAGAGATAAATATATATATATTTGAGATATATCTACAGACATGTATATCTACCGATAGACAGACACCTCTCTCTCTCTCTCTCTCTCTATATATATATATATATATATATATATATATATATATATATATAATGTGTGTGTGTGTGTGTGTGTGTGTGTGTGTGTGTGTGTGTGTGTGTATATGTATATATATATATATATATATATATATATATATATATATATATATATATATATATATATCCAAACACATGTATATACATATATATATTACGAACGCACATCATGACACAAAAGCATTCAAAATGAATGATAAGGAAAACACTGGTGACTCTTGTAGTATATAGCACGTTCGTCTTATTTAATATCAAGACATCTGCAGAAAGGCATGTGTCATCATTACAAGCAACCATTTTAACATTGTTTAAATACAATATATTTTGAGCTGTGTATTGAAATTAACAAAACAGTTCCTAACCAATAATAATGTGAGGAGTAGTTCAACAAGGTGCTCTGTGCGTCTCCAGTACCATTAAAAAGGTAAATTGGTTAAGCATAGAGGAATTTGTAGTGTCGTGTGCATTCCATATAACTGGAACAGAAACCTGGAAAACAACTTGTAGATGCCATGTGCATACCGTGGTCGTGTGTGCACCATGTACACCTGGAACAAACCATATGGAGAGGAGGAGAAGAAGCGGCTGCACTCTGATGGGGCATGCATAATGTTCTGAATGTCAAACATGCACCATTGGTTCTGTGGAACCGACAACTGAGGCTGGGCAGCGGTGTGAACAAACCACTGCTTCTCAAACTACTGGCAGGATACTACCAGTGGGAGAAACATAGTCGACATGCTAAGTCTAATGTTGAGACAAGGCAGGTTCGTCCCTGGTGGGACAACCCAAAATTGACATGGGTCCTTTGGGGTAACTCCTGTCTGGAAAGATAGACATGACTGGGCTCATGTGTGCAGGGACTACAAGGTTGGGAAGACTGTAGATGCTAGGGTGGAGATAATGTACGTGCTGGGTCCCGAGACCTGTAGAGTGGGCAATGTGTAGTGGTGTGGTCAGACTGGGCTGGCACCTGGAGAAAGGATGGTTGCTGTGGACGTGGAGTGGTGGGGGGAAGGGAACAATGGGTAATGAAACATGGGTCTGAGTAGTGAGGTTGGATGGACCGGTACTAATCGGACCAACTAGTGGATGAACGTGAGAAAAAAGGGGGGGGGTGGTACCTGGCATACACTCCCAGTTCACTAACAGTCCTCCACTGACCCCCTAGTATCTCTGCCCCTCTTCACTGCTACTTTGACTAAATCTGAGATTTGTTTCCCGGCCTGGACATTTGTATTTCCTCTGGCTCACCCCCCAGCACTGCACATAAGTCCACTTTCTTGGTTCCTGTCTGTTTACGCCCCTCTTTTCCTCGCTTTCTTCCACTAGGTGGTCTGATTAGCACCAGTCCATCTAAAACCAGCACCCCTCAACCCATACATTCATTACCCATCGTTCCATTTCACCCCCCCGCTCCACGTCCACAGCAACCAACCTTTCTCTGGGTGACAGCACAGTCTAAGCACACCACTACACATTGCCAACTCTATAGCCTCTAGTTTCAATAACTACTTTACCTCTTCAATACTGAACCTGGTAAGTGCAATATCACCCACAACCCAACCTCAACCCTTAAACTACCAGACTAACTCCACCCCATTCACACTCACCCCAGTACCAACATCTACCATTCAAAGTCTCTTAGCTAAACTCAAACCTACCATGCTGACTGCCGACAGTCTTCCAGTTAAATATCTACAAATTGCATCCAAGGCCATCGCCTATCCCATCTCAGATTTATCGGCCTGCATACTATTCCTTCATTATGGAAAACCTCATATATCTTCCCCGTCCACAAGGGAGGTCCATCTACTGACCTCTCCAACTACCGTCCCATTGCAATCCTATCACCTCTCTCAAAAATTCTAAAAAAATGTATCCACCACCAACTCCTTACCCTCCTGCTAACCAACAACCTTCTAACTAAAACCCAACATGGATTCAGATCTTCCCATAGCACCAACACTGCCCTAATTAACTTTTCCAATACCATAAGTTCGCACAGGAACCAAGGAAAGCTGGTCTCTGCCACCTTCTTATACCCATCCAAGGCATTTGATACAGTTTCCCATAAACTCCTCACCTGTCTAGCAGAACTCAACTTTGACCCCACTCTACAATGGTTTAACAGTTACCAAAACAACCGGTCACAATCTGTCAAATGGGGCAACTCCCTATCCCCCTCACTCCCTGTCACATGTGGTGTCCCACAAGGTTCAATCCTTGACCCCCTTCTTCAACATATTTACAAATAATTGTGTCCAGTATGTGGATGATGCTACTCTAATCTGCTCAGCAAAAAACATCCAATTACTTCAAAGTAAAGCCCAAGAATCCTTCACTGAGGTAGAGAGCTGGCTAAACAATTACCAACTAATACTAAACCCCCAAAAAATACAGATAATACTATTCCACCTAACCAAACACTGCAACGCCACCTTTACCATCATGTCTACCAATGCAACCCTCATCACTCCAGTAACTGAGGCTAATCTCTTAGGCATCACTATTGATCATCAACTTAAATACAACAAGCACATATCCCAAACTGTCTCTAAAGTCCATAAAAAACTAGGTTGCCTATATCGTTGCAAACTATTCCTAACCCCTGAGACTAGAACAACAATAGCCAGAACTTTCAGTTCTCACCAATATTATCAAAACCAAACTGAACAAACTCTCTACATGCTACAATAAAATAGCTAGTTTCGCTGCCAATCACATTCCCACCATTGTCTATCCCTAACTAAACTGCACTGGTTAGAATTTCTAAACCTCGTATGCTACCACCAACTGATCATAGCCCATCAAATTCTATTCCATCCGAGGAAGTGCCCTGCCCTTCCCAACATGCTAAACTTTCATAACCCTAAAAGGGAGCTACATTCATGTGTTAAAAACCTGATTTGAAATTGATCTATGCAATAACAGTTGTGGGGAGGCCTTATTCTCCCATGATGTTGCCAAAGCGTGGAACACCCTCCCACCTGAACTCAGGCTACAAAGTCACACAGGTACCTTCAAAGGCCTTCTTAAATTACACCTCAATACTAACTCTCTCTGCAACTGCAAAGACCCCCCTTGAAGACCCATTTTTCCATATGTAAGTGACCCATTGAAGCCTTTAATGCATACGCTATACTCTCACCTGAAATGTACTTTTTGTATATATTGTAAATAATGGTACTACTCCTGAGTATCTTATTGTTCTACATAATTGTTTTTTGTACTTCATTGTTTCTCTTATCTTGTATGCCAGTTTTATTGTTATCTAAAGCATGTATGTACACTTTTTCTTTGGATCTTTTCTCCCCAGGACTCCACTGAAAAAGGACACATGATGTCCAGTTAGACTTATCCTGGTAAAAAAAATGTTAAATTTAACTAAGACGACAGCACTAAATACACGTGTTTCCTGTGTTATCCTCTTAAGTCTTTTTGAATGCTTTTGTGTCAGGAAGTTAGTTTGTTTGTAGTTAGTGGAAGTTATCTGTGTTTTTTTAGTGCGGTGTTTACCAGATATACATTATATATATATATATATATATATATATACATCCACCAGAGAGGGAGTGAGAATAACAGACAGACATGAAGTGAGTAAGGGAGGGTGTGGGGGTGTAAAACCTAAGCATATTTGTCTCGCACACCTACCAGTATGGGGTTTCAAACCCCCAACTTACTGTGTACTGCTATCACCTGTCGATGCAGTTATTGCATGCGCCACATAGCCTACAAGTTGTGGAGCTGTCCAAATGTATATGTGATGGTGAGTGACATCTGCAACAGTGTTATAGTAGCTATACTGTAAGTGTAGTACACATGCCTGTCCACATGAACAGGTGTCAGTGTCAACACAGCCACAGTCTCCCAGGGCCTCACACACATTATCACACTTGGCAGGAATACACTTCCAACATAGTTACTTTGCCACAATACAGTAATGTTCAGGTACCACCTGCACCACAGGGGTTGTCTGGAGATTACATGTGAAAAGGGTATGTGAAGGTGTCTGACATCAGACAGCCTGCTTCAGTCTGCCAATGGGAGCTGTAGTTAGTGTGAATGTGGTTGACAGCACCATGTACCACACACACAGATACAAGGTGCCAGTACTGACATGCCTGGGTGCATTGCTTCATGGGTGTGTGTTGGTTGACTGTGCCAGAAGGCTGTACAAGGCCAGGTACTGTTTGAACCTTGGCATCTAGCCACATGACAATGGTCTGCAGTGTGGCTCAAGGGTTTAGTGTCTGGAGTGACCCACACAGGTGGGTATTGTAGTCACCATCCACTCACCTGGGTCACATTTGTGTGGACAGTGCTGTGCAGTGCATGCCGTGTATGTGCTCTGTACTGCATAACATGGACAGTGCCTGCGATGTACACATATTCCGCATGCATGCACAGTGACATGTGGAGCTGTCCCTGGGGTGTCTGGCCCATGTTGGGCACACTGATAGTAATCTTCAGATGTGCGAGACCTGGCATCATGTGCCAGAAACTTGTGATGGACAGCAGGTTGACCCTGCACCTACATTGATAGCATGATACCAGTATTCTCTGGTCTCATTAGCATCTGTCCATACAGGTTGTGTGTGTAAGGCATAGTATGTCCTTTGTGGGTCACATTTGATGGCACCACAGTTGTTGCAGGCGTCCAGTGGGGAACATGGTGAAGGCGCACTATTTGCCATTACTTGCCTATCGTACTGATGGACAGGGTGCCATACCTTCTGTTGTCCACTGCATTCACACCATGGTTACCATCTGTCATCAATATGCAGGGTACTACCAACATACCGATTGTTACCTAGACATGTGTGTTTGTGTCTGAGACATGGTTTGGGAGTGTCCTCTGAGTAATACAAGGGTTGTTACTTTGTTCGGCAGGCCTTTGTCACATGTAGGGTTATGGGTTGGCACCCCAGCCTCTTGTCTATTTCACATCTGTCATCCTCGTAGGGTGGACATTGTGACATGTGATAGGCCACCATTAAAGGAATTTGCAAAACCCACTCCACAATGGGTCCAGCTGTTGCACACACAGCCACCTCAACACAGGAAACAAATGCCAAACACAGACACACACCCACACAGTTGCCATGTTTGGAATTTGGCCTCCTACCCAACTAGTTTATCACACTGTAGCATTACACACTTACAGGGCGCAGCACATAGCTTACTGGTGTATTGCTCTCACAAAAGTGTATTTCAAGGTGAATGACATCAGCAGGCTTGCCAAAGTAAGACATTTGGATTGCAGTGAGTGTGAGTAGCCTTAACAGCATTTCTCCCTCCACAGACAGGGACACACACACACACAGTTGCCATGTCTGGGATTCAGCATCCTACCTAACTAGTTTATCACACTACAACACTACGCACTTACAGGACATGCTACAGAGCTTGCTGGTCTATTGCTCTCACAAAGGTGTCTTTCAAGGTGAATGACATCAGCAGGCTTGCCAAAGTAAGGCATTTGAATTGGAGTGAGTGTGAGTAGCCTAGAAAGCATCTCTCCCTTCACAGACAGAGTGACACACACAGATACACAGTTGCCATGTCTGGGATTCAATCACCTACCTAACTAGTTTGTCACACTACAGCACTAGACAGTTACATGATGCACTGGGCTCTTCCTGTGCCATAGGTGTATTTGACTGTGAATGACATCAGCAGGCTTGCCAAAGGGAGGCATTTCATTTGTAGCGAGTGTGAGTAGCCTAAAATGCATTTCTCCCTACAAAGGCACACACACAGTTGCCATGTCTGGGATTCAATCACTTACCTAACTAGTTTATCACACTACAACACTATGCAGTTACAGGACACACCACAGAGATTACTGGGCTACTCCTCTCCCATTGGTGTATTTGTATGTGAATGACATCAGTAGCCCTCCAAACTTAGGGCTATGTGGAGGGCAGTGTGTTTACATAGGCCATAACCCATTCATCTAGAGGTGGTCACACACAGGTATATATTCCACAGGTACATGTATATGACTTAGGTGACTACTTCCATCTACAGTCATGTTTCACAGCTAGCAGTAGCACCACAGAGTTTTTCATGCTGAGGGATTCCAGTGGCTAATACCTACAGCAAGTGAGATTTACAAATCATGTGGTTATAGCCATTTGGCTGTGTGCTGGGTGGGTCAGGCCTCATGATGGAAGGCTCTTTGTTACTGTCACTGTCCTCCACACATCTATGTATGCGTACTTTTGGCATATTATAGTGTGTTGTCCTTGGATATATGTGTGTATTCCTATCCAATGTGTGTGCAACGCATGACTGCTGCATACTGAGGAGTGTATGCACTAACATCCTGAAACTGTCTGATATGCATGGTCCAGTATTGTAGGCATACATGGGCTTCACTTGTTTGTGTGTGAGCATGCCCAGTATGGCCTTCAATATTGCATGTGTGAATGCATTACAGCTAGATTGTACTCCACTGCAGATGTTTGTCTTCTACAACCACAGCTAGCAAACTGTTTCTTCAGGATATCTGTGGCTCAGTTGGCAATATGGGGTGAAACTGTTCAAGGGATAGTGTGTACTGCAGGTTGTGTCTGTGATGCTTCTGATACATGGTACTGGTGGTGTTGGCAGGGATATTCAAACGTGTACTGTTACACACTGTCATGTTTTATATCCTCAAGTACTGTCAGGTAGACATGTTTGCTCTCAGTGATGTCCTGGGGAACGCAGGGTGAATGCAGGTGTGTCCAGTATTGTGGTCAGACACTGATATATTCCTGGTAAGTTATGCCATTCTGGATGAGTAGCTGCAGACACTTGCTGCTGGTTCTGTGTATCCAGTTCATCACCTTGGTACAGTGATGGCAGAGGATCCCATAGGATCTCATACATGTACATTTATTGACATGACAACATGGCCTTATCTGGCTGTGGCAATACCTCATGGCTGGCTAGAGTCACACAGATTACCCAAGGGCAGGGGTCATACATATGGACATTACCCCTAATGTGATGTTGCGTGCAGGTTTTAACCGTCCATCTTTGTGTTTGCAGCCAGAGATTGTTTGTGCACAGTTGGGCTTTGAACATTGCATGCTGCCCATACTCCCATCACCCCCCCTCAGTTATTTTACCATCTTCCATGCATTATACAAACATTCTCTCATACTTTCCCATACTTCACCTCATCATAGCTGTGTTTTGGTGTTGGTCCACAGTTCATGCACTGGGACATGGTGGGGTTGTTATTGTGGTTTGTCCACATGGCCTTGCTTATGGGTTATGTGGAGTGTGTTATGTTATATGAGTGTCCAGGACATAACATACATTGGCAGTACAGGTGGGGTGCAGGCCTTTGACAGAGGTCTGTAGGCCATTTGGTGATGATACAGTCCAACTGTTGCAGGCAGTTGCACTCTGTCACTCCTACAGTCCCAAACTGCGATACAGTATATTCCCCTGGGGTGACAGGGTAGGTGTGCTAGGTGTTCATGCCAATACTTCCAATCAGTAGTAGTCCGGTGTTGTGGATGCTGGCAGGGTGCTGCGTACAACTGGGAAGACACCTGCATTGCACACCTGCAGTGCATGATGCATACCTTCACTATTGCCATACACAGGTGGGGGTCATATTGTACTCCTTCCCAACAGCAGGGATAGGTGCAGTGAGACACTTGTGGGTGGTGTTTGGGTGAGGTGGGTGCACGTGTGCTATGGATACTACTTGCATCTGACATGCAGATATGCATGGGCCATTCCAGTTATGCAGGCCTGTGCAGGGACATCAGCTGTTTCCCAATACATCGGTCCTATCACTGTTGTGGACTGCAGGTGTTTGGCCAGACAAAAGCGGTATTCCCTACTACAAGCCCTGATTAGGTGAGGCATACCTATATGTACAATTCCAAGTGTGTGTCCATTTCACTGTTGCACATTGTACACTGTATGTGTGGAGTACCTTTACCTTTGTACTGCTTGTATATGTAGCCCAACAGACATGGCATGTCCATCTTTCAGATGTTGACGCATATCACCGCCATACATATAGAATGGCTTAGTGCTATGATGCATTTTACTGGTGGACATTGTCTTTGGCACTGCAGTTGTGAGGACTTGAGCCTGTCATCAGCACTGTTGGGCAATGGCCACCAGGTCATACCTCAACATGCATACATACTGACCACTCTCACACAATGTGAAACCCACACCTAACTAACACATGCATACCTGCCTATTGTACACATGCTACAATTTATCCTGCTACCTTGGCCAGCTCAGGTAATCTGTGCTCCGCTGTTAGTATACTTACACAGACATGTTACTTCATGTCTACATCAGATTGTATGGGGGCACACCTGACTGTTTCTATATTTCTACACATGTTTGGAGAGGGCACACCTGACTGTTTCTAAATTTCTACACAGGGTTGGTGGGGGGCACACCTGACTGTTTCTACATTTCTACACATGTTTGGGGGGGCACACCTGACTGCTTCTACATTTCTACACATGTTTGGGGGGGGCACACCTGACTGCTTCTACATTTCTCCACATGTTTGGGGGGGGCACACCTGACTGCTTCTACATTTCTACACAGGGTTAGGGGGTGTACACCTGACCTGTTTCTACATTTCTACACAGGGTGGGGTGGCACACCTGACTGTTAATACTTTTCTACACAGGGGGGCACCTGACTGTTACTACATTTATTTTGGGTACTCTGTTGGCTTCCACACAAGAACCTCACACACAGCTCTGTATATTGTATACATGCAGCAACCTATTCTGCTGATTTGACCAGCTGAGGTGATCTGTCCTCCACTGGTATCATACTCAGACAGAGATGTGACCATATTTCCAGCTAGGATTGTGCTGGGCGGGTACACCTGACAACTGTGAACATTTGCCAGGACCACACTGGTATTTCAGGTACTTTGTTGACTTCCATTTTCTTCTGTATTCTGATGTATCCTGCAGACTACAGCAATATCAGTGTAGTACAGTTATTACGTTTTATTGACCTACATTTCATGACAGACATCTTAGCCTTCAGACGGACATCCCACATCCTGACCTTATGTTGTGTCTGTGTAGGTCTGCAGGGGGGCTGTTCTCCAGTGCCATCAATCAGACACCATAGCACAGCCTTTCTTTGTTTGTCTACACCTGTCCTGCTGTCTGCAACTGTTGGATATGTGGGCCTCACTGACATGCATGTTTGTGTCCTATGGACACACATTTGGGCCACCACATGTCTTGAAGTGGGATTTGTCATCTTGTCTATTACTGCCTACTTAGTTCCCTATGGATATCCTGCTGCACATATAGCTGTCCACTGTCTGATGGCATCCCATTCAGCCACCCAATTTCCTTGCATGCTCACATGCATACCATACATAAAAATAGCAGTATATACTACTCCATTCAGTGACTGATAGGAATGGTGACTTACCTTGTGGCTGTGCCAGAATTGAGGGTGGTGCTGGTGGGCTGACTATGTCGGATGCACATAGTACACTCCCTATACATGGTGTAGCACAGGTAGTGTCATGTTTGGCATCCCTTTTACTGTATATGCGAGTCAGAGAGAGTTTCCATTCCCTGGGTTCCTACCTTGTCACTGTATGTGCTATGCGTTGCCTCTTTGCCAAAGCCTGGGTATACTGGGCATGCCTCTTTATGCCTATTGGGGCAGGCTCAAGTTGTTTCTCTTCTGAGTCACAGTATGCCTGCGATGGCCTTGGCAATGGTGGGGGGCTGTGTGGTGGTGCCCTATGCTGTTCCTGCTGCAGCTGTTTCTGCAGGATCATATTGTGTAACATGGCACATACAATGACAATTTGGGTACATGTAACTAGAGCATACTGCAAGGCTCCACCAGATGTGTCCAGGCACCGGAACCGTGACTTGAGCATCCCAAACACATGCTCTAATTATAATTCTGGCTTGTGTGTGTGCCTCATTATGGAGTTCTTGTTCTGGTATGTGTACATTTCTGATGGGTGTCATCAGCCATGGGTCCAGTGTATAACCAGCATCCCCCACTAGGTGGCCATATGGGATTTCCCCTCTGACAAATGCCTGGTACAGCTGTGACAGATGCCAGATGTTGGAGTCGTGATAGCATCCAGGGCTACCAGCACACACATTCATTATAATGCCCTGGGCATCACACATGACTTGGCAGTTGATGGAGGGGAAGCCCTTGTGGTTTATTTATTTATTTTATTTATTTTACATTTGTTGACCGGGCTAGTCTAACTGGATACATGTCCATTTTCAGTAGAGGCCTGGGGAGAAAAGCTCCAACACACACACACAATATAATTATAAATGTTGCAACAGTACAAGCTTGACGCAGCTGTTATTAATAAAAGTACAATACTAATGGTGAGCATAATAAAAATAGTAAAGGTAATATACAAAAAGTTGATTATAGTACATATATACATAGATTTAAATTACAATATCATGGTTTATGTGGATCATTAAGGAGAAATCAGTAGTTAGTACAGTATAGTATAAGGTGAAGAGTATTCATAGGTATAAAGTAAAAAAGAGTTAGGGTTAGTACAGGGGCATATCCAATGTGTACTAAGAAATAGTTTGTTTCTGTTGTGTTACTGAGGACAGAGATAGGAGTTCAATGGGAAGTAGGTTCCAGTGTTTGCCTACAGTATTAGAGAACAGAGAGTCTCCTAAGTTGTTGGACCTGCTAGTACTAATAAGTAGTTTATTTGAGGAGCGTAAATTCTTAAGATTGTTGTGAGGGGTAATGAGACTAGAGAGTGTAGGAGTATTGGTAGGGTGATACAGGCTCTTATGGGTAATAGCAAACTGGTGAAATAGAAGCTGATTTTGGAACTCTAGCCATCCTAGTTGTTTTAGATTACTACAATGATGAGTTCTAAAAGGAGAGCCAGTGGCAAATCTAGCAATATTATTATAGGAAATTGCCAGTTTGTTGAGGTTGTTTTTTGAAAGATCAGTGTATATAGGTGAAGCATAGTAGAGTGGAGATCAAGTGAGTTCTGGCTATTGCGGTCCTGGCTAATGGTGTAAGAAATGTTTGATTCTATAGAGGGATCCCAATTTCTTGTTGACTGTTTTTATTGTGCTGTTAATATGAGTATCAAAGTTCAGGTTAAAGTTCAGGTTGCTATCTATAGTTATTCCTAAAAGCTTGGTGGTTGGGTCAGGAGATATGAGAGTGCCGTTCTTAGATATGAGTGTGAAATAAGCTGGGGTTGACTTTCGGGTTGGAGTAAAAAGTAGAAGTTTAGTTTTTTGGGGGTTCAGGAGGAGGCAGTCATTTAAAAACCATTGCTTTACTGTATTAAATGCTTTTTGGGAAAGGAACTGTAGCTCAGAAGGAGAATTGGCTGAACAAATTATAGTGGAGTTGTCTGCATATTGAATACAGGTGGCATGAGGAATTGTTAAGTGGAGGTCATTAATAAAAATGGAAAATAGTAGAGGGCCTAATATGGAGCCTTGAGGAAACACCAAGGGAAATGGGGAGGTGTGTAGATAGATTGTTGTCCCATAGTACAGCCTGCTGTCTATTGTCTAAGTAAGATTTGAACCAATTTAAGGCTGAAGGTTCAAGAGAAAGCTTTAGATAAATCTATAAAGACTGCAGAGGAAAGAATATTGTTATGGGTTTTGTTAATGCAGTCTATAAAGGATAGCAGTGCAGTGGTGGTACTGTGGAATGGTCTAAATCCATGTTGACAGTTGGCAAGTAAGTTATTTTGGATAAGATGGTCAAATATTTGCTTATGGATGCATTTTCCATTATTTTTGCCAGTTGGGAGAGTAAAGCTATAGGACGATAGTTTGAAAAGTCATTGGAGTTACCACCTTTATGTAGGGGATAATGTGAGAGATTTTCCAAATAGTTTGGATGGTTCCTTCTCTTATGGTTCTGCTTATCAGTGTGGAAATGGGGTAGGCTATGGCTTTGGCTCCTTTTTGCAGGTATTCTGCTGGTAGTTTGTCAGCAGAGGGGGTGGTAGGTTTTAGTTTTTGGTGAAGAGAGCAAATAAAGAAGTAGAAACATATTGTAACTGAAATGATGGAAGTGGGCAAGTAGGAGAGGTTAGTAGATTTGAGGTACCTGGAGATAGTTGACTAGCAAGAGTTTGGATGGCATCTGTGAAAAAAGAATTGAAGGCGTTGGCAGTTTGTGTTGGATTCTCAAGCTTGGAGCCTTGAGGGTTAGATGTGATAGATTGACCTGGGTGTAGTAGTTTAACGCTAGACCAAAACTTTTTTGGATTCTTTTAGTGAGTCTGCTGTAGTTGGAAATAAGTGTTTATCTAAGAGGATAGCTTTTTTTGTAATATTTCTAAGTTGTCTAAAGTTTTGGTGGTCTGTAGAATTCTTAGTAGTGCGCAATTTAGCCCAAGATTTGTTTCTAAGGAGGATTTTGTTGCCTAGTAGCTATTGTGAGCCATGGGGCAGGTTTAGCCTTATTTCTAATAGAGCGTGATGGGGCATGATGGTCAAGGATGGCTAAGAATGTGGAATTAAAGTATTCCATTACTTCATCTAGTGGGAGGGATTTTAGCAGTAACCAATTACAGTTCTGATTGGAATAGTTCAGGATTAAAAAGTTTTTTGGTCTGTATTGTCCTGAAGGTATTTGGGTAAGTTATGTTGGTTTTGTGTCTGATGATATAAGTTAGTGAGTGGTCAATTAGATCATCAGGGAGGGTTCCTATTTTGTATGTTTGAAGAGGAGAATTAGAAAGAATCCAATCTAAGGTGCTTTCTATGTTATTGGGTTTATTGAACCTGGTTGGGGAGGTAATAGTTTGTGAGAAGCCATATAGGTTAATATGGATGGTAGGGTGTACAGTACTACAGGACTTCCAGTCGATATTAAAAGTCTTCAAGGGCTATAGTTTCTTGTGGAAAATTAATAGACAGCCAGTTTAGAATATTTTCAAGGGTATTAATGTTATTTCCACAGGGAAGGTAAATACAAGCAATGTATATGGATTTACATGTGTTGATCTGAAAGTTGGAAATTAGGATTTCAGCATTATTGTACACAGGTGGTCTAAGGTTTGCAGTGGTAACTTGTAGCTCTGTTTTATAAAGGACTACTACCCCCCTCCCTTTTTGTTTGTATTGTCTAATCTGAGGATATTGTAACCAGGTGGGGTGACTTCATTGTAATTAACTGTAGGTTTTAGCCATGTTTCAGATAAACATAGGATGTCAAATAGGTAGATATCTAAGAGGGGGTGGAGGTGGGCAGTTTTGTTGTTAATGCTACATATGTTAAGATGTGCTATATAGAGTGAGTTAGAAGGTTTAATAGGGGCTTGTGTGCTAGTGATGTTAAAGTTGCTATGTTCAATGGCAGGAGTATTGTTTGGGCCGGGGTTAGGATGAATGTCCCAATCTAGCAGGGTGTGGAGGTATATTCTATATATAGGGTTGTGAAATTTACAGAAATAGTAAAGTGATTTTCTAATATTTAGATTGATATGCTTAATATGGCCCAATCTATTATATTTGGCTTGTAAGTAGCAGGGTCTAGATGTGATGTTGATGCAGGTTTGGGAGTTTGCTAGTAGTGGTGTGGAAGTGAATTTGGAGGGGAAGAGAAGGTTGGGGTATAATGGTTGTTCATAGGAGGTTAATAGGCAATAGTTAGAGGAGGTAAGAGTGAGGCCAGGAGTAAATTTGTTTGACTTGTAATGGATATTGGCAATTATCTTAGTTTAAGATGTGGAATAAAACAGGGGGTTAGGTAGTATGTAGTAACAACAGTTAAGAAGTTGTAACAAGGAGGTAATGTAATATGAACAGGTGAGGTGATTTGTCAAGAAGGGTGGGAAGTGCTAATAAGGTGTGCTTCTAGATTGGAGCAGATGTGATGGGGGTGTGGTTTACAGGAATAAATGTAGGACCACTGTGGGTGGGAATTGGGGGCAGGGTAGGGGAGCGGAGTGAGCCCGCAGGGTGAACGGAGCGGGTAGAGACAAGTGAGTGAAATAGGCAAGGTGAACAATCCGTGGAATGCTGACTGTTAGAGGTAAGTTAATTTAAGGTAGGTATAGAATGAATAAGAAGTAGAGTGGGAGAATATAAAGGAGAAAAGTGGGTAATTACAGCAGAACAGGGTTGTGTGAAAGGACGATAGTAGGAAGGTATAGACAGCAGACAGTAGATTAAGTATTTTCTGGGATGATGAGAGAGAAAAAAAGATGGGGAAAAGGTGCCACCTAGTGGACAGTCGAATTACAGCAGAAGTAGTTTCTGGGGAAGGCTGGACTAGGGCTAGATAGACTATCTATTTCACTAGGGGAGGTAGTAGTAAAGCAAGAGAGGGACTATACTTTGACTAAAGGATACGGGGGGGGGGGTATGGCTGCTGGCTGACCAGGCAGAGAAGCTTACAATTACCAACAAGGAATAAGCAACCTACAAACTAGCTTTAAAGTCAGTATCAGGAAAACACATACTCTCTTCTTTCTTTTCTTGGAAGAGCACAGGTGTACACTTATAGGGTGATTTTACAGCTGGTAGGTTAGGATGGGTCCTTAGTTGCCTGGTGGATTCTTATCTCCTAGTGGAGAGTAGGCAAGCTGGAGAGAGAGAGGATTAGAAGCACAGGGGCCAGGAGCACACAGCAGCCAAGGGATAACGTAGGTAGTCCTAGTTTATGAAGACTGTACCCTGCTCACCGGGTGGTGTTTTGATGTGTATGTTCGTGCAGTCTATAGCACCTACTACCTCAGGGTATACTGCTATTTGGTGGAAGAGATGCATGTTGCTGGCCAATGCTTCACGGCTGTTGAGGAAATATATGTACTCACCAGCGTGTGCTGACATGGCATCCAGGAACTGGAGGAATACCCTGGATGCTGATGCCTGTGAAATCTCTGATATCCCCAGCTGGCCTTTGGAAGGTACCTGTGGCTAGTATACTTAAGCCTACACATACCTTGGTATCCACTGGGATGGGTTCCCCTCTGTTGGTTCTGTGTGTGAGGCGTGGCAGGCACAGCTCAACAATTTGCTGCAGGAGGTCCCTGTCCACCATATAGCATTCCACTATCTCCAGCTCATGTAGTCCTTGGTAGGTTTCCCTGGGTCTGTACACTTTTTTTTCTCCTTTTCCTCACTGTCTGTTGGTTGTCAGCATTCACATCCTCACCACCCTCAGCTTGTTCCACATGTTCATTTATGAGAGCAAAAGCAGCCCCTAGCATGTTTACTCTTGCTTTTGTTTGTTAAAATTTCCCCGTTGGTTTACACCGGTGGTGCAGAGTTTTTGGGAAAAACAGTGAGAAGGGTGTTTGCATATTGTTTATAGTGCTGAGCTGGGCTGCTGCCTATGTAATTGGCTGTTTCCGACACGTTTCACCTGTCAGCTATGCTAGCTCAACTTGATTAGCTTCATATTGCTGTTTTCCCTTCCCATTGTCTTCCTATTTATGCCTAGGGGCGCACCGTGCAAACAGTGCTCACATGTGCACACAGCTGCTTTTTCCTAGCTTACCTCTTTTTTTCCAGTTTGTCACACAGTGCGCGGCATGCACACCAGCTAAGACAATGTGAACAGTGCTAGGTGGCCTCAGACATGCACCCTTGCTTAGCTCTGCTAAGCTGTTGGCAAACTCACTCCACAGAGCTCCAATGCACTTAGTGTGCCTGACACACCCACTATGATGTCTGCTGACTCCTAGGCTTGCACCATAGTTATCTGTATCCTACACGTTTGGGTACAGGCTAGCACTGATGTGAGATCTGTGATTTTAGTATTCTCCTCATTTGCATAGGATTGCCTACTAATGCTTGGTTACAGTTACCACACTCAGCCTTCCCCCTTAGCAACTACTATTCCCTGGCCATGTTGTCTTCTGCCTACCATATGCTGGCAAAAATACTTTTGTTTAAAATGCTTATTTAATTTTTTTTCTTTATTAGCCCATTCCCGTTTGCGCTCCACTGCCCTACGCTTTATTAGCCGAGATTGGCGAATAAAAAATAAAAGTTGATTATTTTTTTTATTTATTTATTTTTTTTTGTAGCTATTTTCCATGCCAATGGCCATATATTTGGCATGCTTTCTAGGTCAGATCTACCCTTTAGTTGGAGCTGTCATGGCTCCATTTTGTAATTTGCAGAACTGTACTCTGTTACTAACTGAGTACATTTATGCACATTATGCTAGTCCTGCACAGCAGCTGCCAGCTTCCTGGATCGCAAATATACATCATTTGCCTGTTTTTTACCTGCAAATGGGGTAATTTGCATACTGGGGACTGGATCCATGCAGGACTAGTTCGATCGTGCATGTCTCGAGAGCTTGTTCCTGGATCACTTGGTGGATATATTGCATGTAGGCGCTCCTACACTCATCCTCCACACCATGCAGGGCTTACTGAATCCGAGGAATTTTTTTATTTTACCACTGTAACATGTGGTCATTATCTTACTGGACTGCCAACAATAATGTGACATCCCCCACTATCCTGGGTCAGTCACTAAGGAGCATCAATCTTCACTACTAACACCAATGTGAGACCGTCATTTTAAATAGGAGTAATATTTCAACATTTCCCTAAAGAGCACAACAGGAACATGTTCTATAAGCTGGGACTGGACTGTATACTTCTATCCAACCCTAATGTAACTCTTATTAGACACTTCGGAGCAATGTGTCCCAGTTTAAGACCTCTGATACACTCGCACTCAAATTAAATGTCACACTTTTGGGAAAGCCTGACACAAATTTCTAGCTGTGCCCCTTCCCCAAAATAATACAATAACATGCTGCTACCAATCAGACAGCCTACATGACCTTTTAAAGGTATACCCAGTTATGAAAATTAGATATTAAATCAAATGAGAGCAAATGACCTAAAACATCCAGGCTTTTGGAGTGGCCCAGAAGTTATCAAAGGAGCTATAAGAACTCTCAAACCACTAAAGAAAACACTGATTGACCAGCCACAGTGTAAGCTAAAAAATATTTAATAATGAGAAAAATGATTAAAATAGAAAAACAGTAATTTCCAAAAATCAAACGGGACTCTATCACCAGGGAAATGAATTCAATACTGAAGGACAGAAATCCAAAAATTAGAAAAACTGTAACTGTTTGTTTATAATTTTCCAGTATGATTAAATAACACTGTCCCTGATCTAAACTAAATTATTACAACAGAGCAGTCAGGGTAATGGTTCTTGATGAGTCCTGTTGGGTTTCCACTGCACAGTACAGCTTATAACTGCAACTGGCCACTGACTGTTAGCTAACAACTGACTTCCAGAGGTTCTGACAACTGACTTCCAGAGGTTCTTTTATAGACTAGCTTAACTGTCACAAGTGTTACAGTTCTAATTTCCATTTCATATTTTTAAAATTGACCAACAGCTGTTTACTAAAGTTCTTTCTTGTCTTTCAGCTTCTGACAGTAAACATAGCAACTGTCAACATTCCTATGTCATCATCTGCAGATCAGATGATTCTGAGGCAGTCTGCATTTCAAATCTTCTTTACAAATATGCACAGTTAGAAATGTAAAGGAACACTGTTCAGGTCTTTAAACATTCTGTTCAAACAGATTATAAATCAGCATGTTAGAAGTTATTTACAATATCATAGCTAGTCATGCTGACATGTAATACACAGGTTAAGCTGAAATTATGTGCAAAACCTTCAGCCAGACATGCTAGCACAAATGACGGTGTCTAATGTCTTCACAAACACCTTTATTGAATTTTTACTTGTGACATAGGCAAACTTACATTTATATAAAACTGTATTAAGTATACATTTACAAACTTTAAACGTCACATAAAGTATCGTTTATCATATAATCAAAATAATATTGCATAAATTGTCCAATTCCTGCCTTCTCTTAGACCTCATTCTTCCTCCAAAACATTTTCCTTCATGAATTGTTCCCACAATTTTTATTTTTCCTATGAAACTTACTCCTACCCTCCTCTAAAGATCCCACTTAATGTTCTTTTATCTCTGTTACAATATTCACTACTTTAAGTATAGTTGGTTGAGATTTTGATTTCTATTTACTAGTAATTGTTTTTTGGTAGCCACCAGAATTAAACTTAACAAGACCTTACTCTGTCTAGGCAATTCTGATCCTGTATTCCAGCTCAAAAAACACTCTGGTTGTGGTCTAGTCTTCTCTGTTCAGGCTCACTCCACTCCTCTACCCTACCCCATCTCTTACACATCAGTATAACCTTACCTATGTTTGAATTGCACTACCTTCAAAACCAACTCACCTTCTCCCTTTCTCCATCTTATAAAATGATACACCTTCTCATAACTACCACTCTACTCATTTTTCTCACTATCTCTACCTGCTATCATCATGCCCTAACTTACATAAACCCTGCCCCTACACTTAGCTGTACACATACTCACCTCTCAACTACTCATACAATCTATATTGCTCCTACTCTTTTCTATCACAATGACACTTACTGTCTTAAATTAAAAATGTCCTCTCCCCTCACCACTTTCCAAACTCAATCCAAAACATCTTTCTCTTACCCTATACTACTTAAGTTCAAAACTCCCTATACTAAATGTATTGCTCTCAGGGGATATACACCCCAATCCTGAATCTACCTCCGGCTCATCTCTCCCTACCCATCCTCTCCCATCCTCTCTTTTCCTCTCAGACTTGTGCCTTCATATCTAGTAGATACTTGACTGTATTTTATCTCAATATTCAAAGTATATTAAACAAAGTCACTGAACATCACTCCTGGACGTCTCTTCATACCCCAGATATCCTGACCCTCTCAGAAACCTGGCTAAAACTCCAGAAATCTGACAGAGAAATACTACTCCCAGCTACAATAATGTTCACGAGAATAGACTCACAAAAAAGGGAGAGGTGTAGCTGTCCTCTACTCTGATAAACTCACCATGTACCCTCCAGCTGTCCCTCAAACTTCCACCCACCAGAAGTCCTTATACTAAAATGCAAAGTGAACTATCACAAAAAGTTTGCCAGTGCCAGCATCTATATACCCCCAGGAAAAAATCCCTATCCTTGAACACTTTCTTTCCTGGATCACTCACTATCTCCTATGAAAAAATTATACTTGGTGATGCAAACATAGGCTGGAATAGTCTATCTTCTATCTCTCCAACTGACATTAAACTTTATGGCTTCTCCCAACTAATTACTACTCCTACTCATCTTAACAAACGTTCAAATACTGGCACTACAGTGGATTGGATCCTGGCACTACACTGGATTGGATCCTTCTCTCCAACCCCCACATTTACCATAACCCCTCTACACTTCCTGATTCCTTAAGTGACCGCCTCCCTACTTGTATCCAAAGATACTCCCCCCAGTAGCTCAAATCCCAACATTACAAAGACTGCTGAAAACTCTCGTAACTTCAAACCCGACACCTTTAATCATATACTCTCCTCTATTAATTGGTCCTTCCTCCATGATCTCTCCTTAGAAGAAGCTATTCTTACATTTATAGCATTTTTGTTTATACTCTAAAATCCATTGCCCCCATCAGGAAAATTAGAATTAAATCAAACTTTGTTCCCTGGATAATGCAAGAAACTTGCACCATCATACACAAATGGGATATTGCCTGGAAAAACTGGCAAAACAAAAAGCCCTCCAATCTCCTGTGTTACAGAGAACTATATAATCTAACAAAAAAAAAAAAACTTAACCCCTCCCATTATATCTCTGCCTTGGACACTGCTACTCTTTAAACTCCTTCATTGGCTCTTTTCAGAAATTAACTAAAAAAGACACAAGTACCTATCCCACTATCTCTCCCCTCCCTTATCATACATACTCCTTCTCCCTTAAGCCTGTCTCCACTGCTTATATCAGATCACTTCTCAGCAAACTCGAAACATGCTCTCTTTCTGCTGATAACTTACCACCTCTTTTCTTCCTTAAGCCTGTCTCCACTGCTTATATCAGATCACTTCTCAGCAAACTCGAAACATGCTCTCTTTCTGCTGATAACTTACCACCTCTTTTCTCCCTTAAGCCTGTCTCCACTGCTTATATCAAATCACTTCTCAGCAAACTCGAAACATGCTCTCTTTCTGCTGATAACTTACTACCTCTTTTCTTTAAAATAGCAGCAAAAGCTATTGCATATCCCATCTCCATACTAATCAATAAATCAATCAAGGAAAACTTGGTACCGGATATCTGGGTAACTCCACTGACCCTTCTATTCTCCCTTAAGCCTGTCTCCACTGTTTATATCAGATCACTTCTCAGCAAACTCAAAACAAACTCAAAACATGCTCTCTTTCCGCTGATAACTTACTACCTCTTTTCTTTAAAATAGCAGCAAAAGCTATTGCATATCCCATCTCCATACTAATCAATAAATCAATCAAGGAAAACTTGGTACCGGATATCTGGGAAAAAATTCTACGTTATTCCCCTCCATAAGAGGTAACTCCACTGACCCTTCTAATTTTGGGCCTATTACTATTCTTCCTCCCTTATCAAAGATTCTTGAAAAATGCATCCATAAATAACTCCTTGCCCATCTGCTACTGGAAAATCTCCTCACCCCAACACATCAACATTTTTGCCCAAACCATATCACATTTACAGCTCTACAGCTCTAATATCCCAAACCATATCACATCTACAGCTCTAATATCTTTTGCACAGACTATCTATAGATCTTGAGACAACAGTAAATTAGTCTCATATCTATTCATTGACCTCTCTAAGGCCTTTGACACTGTCTCCCACAATCAACCTCTGTCCAAACTGCCTAGCCTTAATCTCTCCAACTTAGCTATTGCCTGGTTCTCTAGCAACCACTCCAACTGACTTCAGTCTATTAGATGGTTCTCTGCATCTTCTCTTTTCCTCCCAGTCCAAACCCGGGTTCCCCAAGGCTCCATCCTTGGATCACTATTATTTAACATTTTCACTAATAACCTCTATTTCTTCTGTCCTCATTCATCATTAACACAATATGTTGATGACTCTTCAATAAGTTCTACCTCTGACAATCTCCACCACCTACTTCTCTGCACTCAGTTGAAAAATGGCTAACATCCAACCAACTCCTACTCAACCATAATAAAACTAAACTCTTCCTTTACTTTCCTAAATCTCTCCAGCACCTTAAATCTACCTTCTCTGTCTCCTCCCTTAATAACACATCTATCAAAGTTGAACCCCACACTAAACTACTCAGGGTCATTATTGATGATTAACTTAAATTTGATCTTCACATCCAAAACTGCATCAAAAAGACTCATCATAAAATGGGCCTACTTTATAGAAACAAAAAATTCCTCCCAAATTAATCTAAAATCTCACTAGCACAAACCTATCTACTACCCACTCTACTATATGCTGCCACAATCCTTATGAAACTTCAAATAAATCTCTTTACTAAACTAGAAAATGCATACAATAAAACTTCTAGATTTGTCACTAATTTACCCTACTGCTCACACCACTGCCTAAAGCTAAAAAACTTACACAGTGGTTAGAATTACACCTTCAACTCCTTCTGCCTCACCTACACCTGACTCACTGCATCTTAAACCAACCTGTCCTGCTCTCTCAACAATCATCAGCCCCTACACTCCTCCAGACCAACTCCTCCTCCAGATCTGCAAACCCAATAAAACCATTGGCAAACTCCTCTATGATTACTGAGTAGCACTATTCTAAGATGAATCTCTAACTTAAACTGTTTCGAAAAACTTTAAAAGACTATCCACTAAATTCTTGGACCTGCTCTTGCACTCACCCTTTTTAATCGACCTGACCTCTTTCCTAATTCCCCCTCCTTTCTAATAGTCTGTTTCACTCCATCTCTCATCTTCCATTTTACCCTAACATTTATTATAGTAAAACTATCTTATCCTGTTGAACTGTTGCAATTTTTCTTTTACTTTTTTTTTACCTACCTCCTTCATAATTGCAAGCAAGTGATCTATGGTCTAGCTAATAGAAAAAACTGTATTGTAATTATTGTGGTACTTGTAGTTTATACTTGCACTGTGACTATGTTTTAGGATGAAACTTAGTAATTACTGTAAAATTGTTTAGCATCATTTTACTTTATGTAGTATTTTCAGATTACTTGTAATCATCATCTGGAGCTTTTCTCCTTAGGTCTCCACTGAAAATGGGCATCTGCCCAGTTGGACTAACTCAGTCAACAAATGTCAAATAAATCGATCAATAAATGATCATTTCCTTAGTTAACATTTATTTGCTCACTCAGTATTCCTGACGAGTACTCTGTATGGAATTTTTAAACTTTGCCAACTCATTACACTTTGAGAACATATACTCCCCAGTACCGCTTTCTTCCCCATTGCACCTCCAACATTTCCCATTTACCTGAAGAAAAAAATTACATTTTTGTCTTAGCAGATAATAGACAAAGTGACAACCCTGTTGTGTAACCTTTATCTACCAAAGACTGTTATATATGAGTGATATATACTGCTACATATTTGGGATGCAGTTTACCTATGTCATTGGTGCCAGACTGTGTTAATACATTTATACTATCTTCAGACAGATTAATAATCATTCACAGTTACTGTTCTACTTTACATGTTTACAAGTAGGTAAACAAACGGCAAGACCATTTGTTTAATTGTGTAATTCTTATAAATATCCCTCTATTTAGGATTGTTTCATTAATTTAAGAATTTATTGCATAATGGTTTGGTATAAATTTCTAAAAAACCCTTCTGGCAGTAGTTTTTATTTGTTTTGTTTATTTTTTACTATATTTACTCATTTTCATTTCATCGCCTATTAGGTGAAACCCTTCACATCCATCTTTTAAGATTAAAAATGTATCCACTGCATATTATTCAGATACAATGGTCCTAGACACGTCATCAATCATTTAAATGCCTGCCTCATTTTTAATATAATTTAATTTTATTTTGTTTCAAATTGTTAACTGGGTAAACTTGAAATAGAAGTTCGTGTTTTCAGATGGAACTTGGGAGAATTATCTATTTAAGAGACTTTCTCAGGAACTATTTATTTATTATTTGCATTTATACTAATACTAAATGAAGACTGAAGGAAACAAGCAGGAGTACAGGGTGACGGTCCTTGCCAGAAGTGTGAGAATTGATTTTTTCTTGCATCATGTTAATTTTCTTGTGTTTGTTATCCTTTTACTCACCCTTACATTTTTTTAAATCCTGTCTTATTCCAGTTTCCTACCCTGAATATATCTTCATAACATTGTTCTTATTTCTAGTTTTAAAACAAAACTGAAAACATTAGACTACTGCACCACCCCTCTGCACTCATTATGATGACTTAATAACATTAACACTTAGCTTTTTTTCTGCTGATGTCCACTATTCTCATTCCTTCCCACTTAATCATATCCTGCAGAATCATACAGATTAAAGAACATCAAATATTCTCTTCAATGTTGCTGTTGTAGCTGATAATGCTTACAGCAATTGGTTTTCATAAAATTTGATATTGCTCTGCAGTCATTAGATTTGTAAGTCTTCAAATTATTGATCCCACCATAACCAATAGAATATATATTTGTTTTATCTTGGTTACTGTCTCCCTGTTTCTATATGAGTGTATACAACAGCTGATTAAAAACACATCTAGAAAATGTTGTGGAGCTTTAGTTTCTGACATGTTTATATACAAACAATCTCAGTCTTTCAGTACATTTGCATCAATTTACTATGATATGAAAAAGGAGCAGACAGTATAATTGTATTATATTTAAGTAAAAACCCACAGCTGGGTGTGGGTAATCCTGGATTTACCCATATTTGGTGCGGGTTTGATCACAATGGTGAAGTAAGAGTGATCAAACAAAGACAACTATGAATAAATGCAGCATTACCCACACACAGGAGTGGGTTATTCTTATTATACAATGACATTATATAAGAAAGAAATTGCTTACCTTTCTTAAATAATGTCTTCATATAATGAGGGTGCGGTGTTCTGCATTGTTTCCCCATTCTTCTGCATTTTCTGATGTACTGTGCATGCATATGGGAGTTAAGATTCCCATGCTTGCATACTTTGTCAGTGCTGGTCAACAGAAGCAACAGAGAGTAAAGAATCTCTGTTGCTTTTCTTTTTCTTTTTAATTGATGCAAAAATGTGGATATTCTCCCAAACATCCAGACAGTTCAGAGGTATGAGAGTCTACCGAGACAGAGCAAAAATCCAGTACATTTCTGTTTCTTTAGTTTTACAGAATGTACCTGATTTTTCTTGTATTTGGTCTACCCTCTCAGCAGCTAGACTTTTTTCTGTTGGTATGTGCTCGATTTACAACAGACACGCTGGTTGAGTTGACCAATCAGAGTGCACATTTTTTAATTCTATTGAAAAGTCGTTGTATAAAATTAATTCTAGATTCCCTACATTATATCTACTAATAAAATCTTTAGACAAATCTGATATTTCCATTCTTATATTATGCTCAGTCTTCCTCAGTCAAATACATTCAGTGTTTCGACATAGGGCATAAATGGAGTCATTAGCACATAACAAAAGACCATATTACCTGTCCTCTGTAAGGAAGTCCTCTTTTATAATCACCTTGTAAATCTTTAAATGCCACTTTTGCTTTAACATTTCTAATTGGAACTGCTGCAGAGCGCATAGTTTCCTGACCTAAAAAGAAGAGATACATATTTTTTACATGCGTTTTATTTATTACTTTATTTTAGAAGTATTCATCGACTTAATCTACTTAATGATACATTTCTGGTCTTAAGTGCATGTGCAGTTATGTAAGTGTTAACATAAATATAACAAAATAAATAACTGAAAGAATAATACTGTGAGTCAGTAAGATCTAGTTTTGATTATTGAAACTGCTACCCTCAGTGACTACAGTATCTTATGTACTGAAAGACGTAAATTTATAAAATGTCCGGACATGCAAACAGAAACTAGAGCAATGTGGAATAAGGATACAGAGATAGTTCCAGTTGTAATAGGAGCAATTGGGATAATTAAAAAAAAATCTTCAAACATATTTAAATATGCTACTAATAGAAGTAACCCCGTGTGAATTGCAAAAAGAGGCAATTCAGGGTACATAGCAGGTGCTGAGAAGAGTAATTGTATCAAATAAGAAAGGGTGAAGCAAAACTGATTTCATGAATTTTAATTACACCCTGACTTAACAATGGGGTCCATTCCGGCACGGTATGCATAAACCTGAGCAAAAGTCACCAACAGACTACATTAGGGAATGTGCAGATGAACACAAGACTTTGGGTAAGACTTGATTAGATGATGGAATAAAAAGAAACACCATATACTAAATGAACTAGTGATTGACAGAAATAGACATTAGTTAATTTTTGAAAGTCTTCCTACTGAGACATGTAATGGGAATGCCTGTTCAAACTCATTTTCATCTCTCTTCACATTTCTCTCAATGTCACTTTCACTGCATCTTTCTCTCTGTCACTCTGTTCCCTTCAGTGATCTAGTAAAGAATAAAAAAAATTCATGAAGTGAGGCAGAAGCATAGATACATGCATGTATACATTTGTTATAGAAAGCAGCACTCTCTAATGTGAACCACCTGTACTGTGTCATTCATTAAAAACAATAAGGGAATCGAAAATGTTACATGTAAAAAAAAGAAACCGTGAACATGAGGAAGCAAGACTAACATGAGATTAAATATATTCAGCAAAAAACGTTCAATAGTGTATTTGCACTTGTCATAGTTCAAATTCAGCTGTAATTTTGAACATTTAAAAAGTTGGTAGACTAAGAAAAGCCTTCAGATGAACAAAAGCCTACTTGATTTTTGTTGCTTGCAGACATAATCACTTTGTTCCTTTTGATGGCATGGAATTAGGTAAATAATTACGCAAAGGCTGGGAAACATAATTGTTCCTTTCGATGGCTTGGAAACAATCAGTTAAAATGTGTTTTTTAAGGGGGGAAAAGTAATATATGTATTTACGTTGATCATCGACTCCCACTAAGCATGTGGCATATTTTCATGAGACTTCTTACAGATGGGGGTCTTTTACCTAGACAGTATGGAAATTCCACCACTCTGATTTCTAAAAGTCATGGGATCTTTAATATCTACCAAAGTTACCTCCAAACTCAGGGAAATAGTTTAAGGGATGTTCAACCTTTTTGCTTTTAAAGCTACATATACATCTTGGGAAGGATGGGGTTGGCCACATTACCATCCTCCAGCATATATCTTCTTTGTATGGGTACCCATCAACTATTTTATGGTCTGAAACTGTAGTCCTAGAAATATCGCTACTGAACTTGCTATTCTAGCCAAAACCTATGCTAACTGTGGTATGTTGAAATTTTCTCAGTTTTCCAAATAGAACAATTTCAGGGTTAGTACATAGAAGGTCTGTGGGTGGTACCTGATGTAGAGTTTACCCCCCCCCTGTAAAATTGCTTTTCTCAAAGTATTTACAGGTTTCAAATGCTGAAATCCGGCTTTATAGTCTTGGAGTTCTCATGTGATGCACAGCTTTGGTGTTGCTTTCATGTGATGCACAGCTTTGGTGTTGCTTTCATGTGATGCACAGCTTTGGTGTTGCTTTCATGTGATGCACAGCTTTGGTGTTGCTTTCATGTGATGCACAGCTTTGGTGTTGCTTTCATGCGATGCACAGTTATGATGTTACTGTCATGTGATGCACAGTTATGATGCTGCTGTCATTTGATGTTAGTGTCATGTGATGCACAGTTATGACAAGCTGCTTTATAGGGTCTATATTATATATTCAAAGTTTTTAAAACTTCGAATACCATATGGCTGAAGTTTTAAAACTTTGAATATGAATTAAAAAAAAACAAAAACAAAAGAAAAGTACCCTGATGGGTTTAAGCAGGGGGGCAAGCCTCCCTGCACCCCCCAAGTGGGGAAATATTCCCTTTACCGCACTATAGTGTGGTTTCAGAGTTGGTATATTTAAAGAGTGGGGGGTGTGAGGGGTGCAGGCAGGCTTGCCACCCCTGCTTTCAAATGTTTAATTGCTAATTTAACGTTTTTATTTATTTTTTTATATAAGTTTGAAGTTTTACTTCAACCATATGGTGTCGACCATATGGTATTCAAAGTTGTAAGACTTCGAATTTGTAATATAGACCCGCTTTATATGCCTACCATAAAGTCAAAGTAGGGCACCACCTCAGTCCAGGAACAAGAACTTCATGTTTCAACATGTTGATAGGTACACTATAATCAAATAGAATAAACTGTGGCACTATTTTAATGTAAAATAAAAGTGTCAACAACTTCACTAGAACCAGACAAAATGCTTTGGTAGGCAGGATTGTTGCTCATGGG